>NC_135416.1:25689722-25814722 GCF_051991245.1 Festucalex cinctus | reverse complement strand
AAAAGAATGTGCCGTGTCATATATTATTTTGTGGTTTTCCACCTCCAATATAAACCTCTCCTCATCCATGTTCGCTGTCGTCTAAACCGTGAATGAGCACATGGCCCGGCGACGCCCACGTCACGTTTTGCTGAAAAGCTTGCGAAATAGGAGCTGGCGAGTGTTTTATTCTGAAAGGTAACCGGAAATTTATTTTGAAACTGTGTCGGTCTTCCTGTCCCGCTCGATGTGTTTTGTGCTAGCTTGCCATTTGCCGGAGGCCTACCGCTGCGGCGTCCAGCAAAAATAGAAAATAGGTCTATCCTTGCGGAAGACCTGCGGCACGCCGCAGCTGAGACGCAGTCAACACGCAACGCATCCGCAAGCGGTGTAAACTGCACCATTCGAATGAATGGAATCTAATTGCTTGCGTCGCCGGACCGCACCGCAACCGCATCCGGTGTAAACCCGGGGTTATACTGGTCTCTTAACTATCAATGCCTAACTATATTTTCTATTGTTGACAAGAAAATATATATATATTTCCTCTTAATACAAAACACAAAATGTGGACAGTTACGGCGTCCATCACTGACTACTGAATGAATTCACGACAATACAAATCAACACGTGTGGTCTTTAGCACAATCTAGCATAACTACAATTAGCTCAGCTTAGCTCACTCATACAAGTAACACTAGTGTCTCATTACAAGACACATACTGCTTAACATACCTCATACGAATTTCTGAGCAGTAGTTACAATAACTCTCATTTCAACACACGCGGACATCATGTTCATTTCGGCGTTCGCGTCGGACATTGTGTCCGCCATTACAAGCATACATCGTACGTGGCTCACTTCTACAAGCTCCTAAACATGTACATCTGCACTCTAGCTCAACATGTGACATTCTCAAACACTTATAATCATCTTCTACCATTGTCTATCATTTACATTTTACTTAGGAAGTATCTTACATGTCAAAGCACAATAATACACCAGTTAAACTATTTAAACAGTGTTCGTGGTGCGCGACCATGTCATGCGTCATCCTCTTCCTCGACGGCAGTCAGTCATACACTGCTGATACGCAAGCTTCTAAGCAATATCTACTGGCGAAAACTTATATTGCACTTTGATGACAAATAGACACTAAACAGTAGTTGTCCCTGTAGAAAATGACTTTTAAACACAAATGGAAATAAATAAAATTATGGGGGGCAACTATTTCTATGTATTCACTTTTACCATAGTGCCACACTTGATCAAGATTATTTCTTCAGTCATGCTCAAAAATAAAACATTTTTGGCTCCATATTTGTGTGCTGTTTTCAGTTTGTTTGATGAAAAAAGTAGGCTAGTTTCAGTCATTTTTACAAATGGAGAAATATCTTCTTTTCCAGAATCATTGTCATTATATGGTGTGTTCCATTTTACAATAGTGTTTTCAATTTTGCACTACAATGCAAATGCAATGCAAATGTGAAGCAAAAGCTTAGTTGTGTGTGCTTAATGAATTCAATGTGTCATTGGAGAATACGACGTGTGTAGCAAATGAAAACATGATTCCATTTTGTGAACACAACGTAGAGATTTGATGTCAAGAGTCTTCTTGCAAAAGGAGTGTCGGGTTTAGCATTTTGTGTGTGCAGTGTTGAGAAATCTGTTATTGTATAGGTCGCTTGCACATCGTAATGCATCAGGGGAGTTTTTTCTTCGGGCGCCATATTGGGTGGCCCGCCGGCTCCGACAATTGGTGGCCGAAGGAACACTCGTTTACACGGTAGAGCTTATCAACCTAATAATGTCATTTTCGCAATATTTTCGCGATTTACCGGAAGATCAGAAACAATGGTACAGGCAGGTGTCGCTGTGTGGCGGGATTGATCCCTACGTCCTGACCAAGGGTGATTTTTTGACGGCGAAAGCTTGCTGGCCAAACGTGACTACTCTGGACATGTTCCATTACCTCGTGTTGACAATATGCTCCGTAACACGCCAACAAATGAAAGCCTACAAATCCCTTGAGGCTTACAATTATTTTGTAAGCGGGTGGATACAAACTGTAAACTTAAACGTCGCATCCGAAGAAACTGTTGTTGTTGCACGGGTAAGTAAACCACTTGGTTTGTAATGCTGCACATAATGCATACAAAAATGTTTATTTGTTCTCAGGCTTCCTGTTATCAGTGTGTTTACATGCACACCTGCGTTTACCTGATGTGGTTTTTCTAACAGATTTTATAACAGGCAAATGTGGCAGAGCGTACAAGAATTAAAAAGTGACTGTAAGCACAGCCTCCCTGTGGCTTAATTAAATTTAATCCTACCCTTGCACTAGTAACGTACGTTTTTACTTAATCAACTTGGTTAAGGTTAACCACTCTCAGAGGATGTCTGCCACACCGCTTATTAGGCCGTGGGGTGAACCCCAAAAAAGTGCCTAGAAAAGGAGTTTCGCTCCACTGTCTGGGCACTACTTGTTCAATGCATTTTTTGATAGATAATACCCTTCTGAACTTTGGGTTAAAAGTTCACCCAATGTTTTCCTGCCCCAATTTTGTCACAAGCCAGAAATGCATATATAGGTAAATAAAAAAAAAAACGAAAATCTTGTGCTGGAGTTTTTGGTTGCAAAACGTCTTGCATTACATTTGGCAACAGAAAATCATTCCCAGATGTTATAAATACATGTACCTAACATCAGAAACAAGTATTGGTGGTTTGGTGCAATCATGTGAATTTAGATAATTAAATATATTAAATTTGTGCCAAAAAAACAAAAAGCCCTTCAACTAGAAGTGACACCAGCACATGAATGTTACATTTAGCTATGTTTATGTTTCATATATGAAAACAATTCACAACCTACCACGTAATGAAAGGTACACAAGAAGCAGCATACATCGGCCAAAAATACTACCATGCACCACAAACCTGGAACAAGGCAAAATGGACTAGATGGAAATAGATGCATTCAGAGCCCAGATTATTATAACACATAGAATATTTATTAAAGTATCAGATTATGTCACAGCATGTCATTTATACCCCCCACACACACCCCCACACAAAAAATATTAATAATAATAATAAAAAATCAAATACAAATCAAATGTGCATTCACAATAAAACCATGGAACTTCATTGGAGAGCTCTTTTTTTTGGTAGAACAATTTAACAAAGGTCTGTGTTGTGGAAAAATGGAATACAGACATTTTTATTTTTGCCTGAAAAGTGTTAAAATGGAGAGTTAACATCTTGATAACGAAACAAACAAAATGGCAGATTTTACATATACAGATTTTACAGCCCTGCACTGTAAAGTGTCCTCGTATGCCCTGTGATTTTCCAAACTGATGTTGTACCAGCTATGTGTTAGTGTCATTTTCTTGGCTTACGTCAGTAGACTCAGTAGTTGATGTATCTGATGAGTGAGGTACCCTGTCTAAAAGTTTGTCAGTTGTTGATAATGTCTCTACAAAAACCATTTCAGAGGTGTTGCTGGAAAGGGGTGTGAAAAACGAGCTGGGGGAAATCACATCTCAATCTTCGTTTCAGTATATCCTGCCTGAAATAGAAAATTAAAGGGAAAGATGAGCACAAGATACACATATTCACATCACACTAGGGCTGCTCTATTATGGAAAAAAATAATCATCACAATTATTTTGGTAATAATTTAAATCAAGATTATTCAAAACAATTATATTTTGTTCAAATCAAGAAAATATTTAAACATTTGAAAATAAGACAAATACAATCATATGAAACTGTAATTATGTAAGTTGCTTTTGGACCCAACAAAATGTATAATATATTATTATTATTATTATTATTATTATTATTATTATTATGTTAGCAAAAATTTGAAGTTGGGTTGCAGCGTGTGCAGTAAGCTAGTTTTGACACGGGTGTGTGGTAAAAGAACTCGTGTGGGCGTGCCACAACTCAAAATTAGTATTATTAGTGCTGCAGCTATCGAATATTTTGGTATTCGGATATCCTACTGAAAATTCTAGTGAATAATCGAATATTTGGATAGAAATAAAAATATACCTATAGGCCTATATACTTTCTTGGTCAAAGAACAATTATAAATACAGAAGACAAAAAAACACATTTGCATGTTATAATTAACTAACTGGTTTTCATTTTTAGAGAATCAATTTTATGTATTTATTTATTTATTTATTTTTTTAACTTAAATTTAGCTTGTCAGCAAGCTATTTTTCTCTGAAACAGTGAGATTTTAGACAAATCTCTCCCCACAGATTTCAGTCAATGTTTTTCAGTGTGAAGATTTATACGTTACCTGTAGTATGAAGCATCAAGATCCCCGTGTTTCTTACCACTGTTCACAAACCTCTTAGCTTGTCCATTCTCCTCACATCTTTGTCAACTATAATCCTTTGACGGATTACTTGTTCACAAAAGAGTTTGTAGCTCTCAGCATAGGGTTGTCTGAAACACACACACTCACTTAACATGTGCAAAGAGTCATACTTTCTAAATAATGCTGTCTCTAAATGAATATGCAGAAGAATGGAACATTTCTTTCATTTCTTCATCTCAGCTGCCTGCAGCAACCCGCCTTTATACAAAAAAGAATTACATTATGTGTTATTGTCACATCACCTCTTTTTACAGTATATGCACATCACAGATTTACAAGTAAAGTGTTTGTTGAGGTTGGTGAGAGAGAGTTTGGGGGAAAGGGAGGGTGTAGCTGTGACTCTCTATTATGACTGATGGGGACAGCTAACCCGAGTTTGTTAACCACTGTTGGATTCACTCGATAAATCATTCAGCAGCTTGCATTTTTACTAAGCTATAGCCTTAAAACTTAACCTAGGAACAAATTATTTTCAACCCTATACTAAATATCGGTCACATTAATAACAGAAATGGGCACGCGTGTGTGTAGCACATACCTGCCGACAATGTTTCTGCTTTGGCGAGATGATCCCTCTTCCGTGTGCCTTCCGATCCCAGACGAGTATACTTTGAAATTTATTTTTACAAATGAAGCAGATGGCTGGAAGGACGGGGCCAGCTGAAGCGATGGGCAAACCTGAACGGGAACCAAGTTTTTTTCCCCACTTTCTTTTTAACTTTTTTCTCCTTTTGCTCTTCTTCGCTCTCCGACGTTGTGGTCGCCATTTTTGATATGTGGTTGCTATGGTGAGGAGAAAGCAGCAGCTACCTGATTGGCTCATGTGACCTAAATCACACCACTGCCGACCAAATGGCACTACGCCCAAACGAGAGATCACTGCGCCTCATCGCAAAATAGTGCCGGGGTTTCACCACCGAAAACACAAAATTGGCAGGTTTTCAGAGGGTGAACTCCACGGATTCTTACTTACTACTAATAAATCTATTTTATGAAGTAAAGATTATTTAGTGCCCCTGGTAGTGGAGCGAACCTGAACGAAAACGTGTGTGACCTGACGGCCTAGAGAAAGCAGCAGCTACCTGATTGGCTCATGTGACCTAAATCACACCACTGCCGACCAAATGGCACTACGCCCAAACGAGAGATCACTGCGCCTCATCGCAAAATAGTGCCGGGGTTTCACCACCGAAAACACAAAATTGGCAGGTTTTCAGAGGGTGAACTCCACGGATTCTTACTTACTACTAATAAATCTATTTTATGAAGTAAAGATTATTTAGTGCCCCTGGTAGTGGAGCGAAACTGAACGAAAACGTGTGTGACCTGACGGCCTATATGACATGGATCCTTGTGAAACACGATGGTGACATTATTACTGCACACTGCAATTGTATGGCGGGGTAAGGAGAATGATGATATCTATTAAATCAATCAAGTTCAAAATGAGGCATGAAACGGCTTTATGTAATAATGCTTGAATGAATGGTACTTTTAATCCTTGTTTCATAGCGCTCCATGAATTGCTATGGATTTGGTTTTCTTCACATTGTTGTATTACAGATTAGGAGAAAGCTGTTCGCATGTGGGGGCTGTACCTTTCTATCTTGAAGCACGTGCACGTCTGAAAGGGTCGACTGCTTGCACGGAAGAAAAGAACAAGTGGATAATGCCGTCCAGCATGAGAGGGGTAATGGAAATTATTTTGTGATTCTTCAGACAACTTCCCTTTTGTTGCACATATTGACAAAGTTGTGTGTGCTAAGCATTGTTTTTATTTGTAGCAACATTTCAACATTTATTTACATGTACTTCCAAACTTATCTGCTCCTAGCCAAGCCATGTGCAGATGACATATTTTTAGTTTCTGTTTCCAGTACAATAAAACGTATTCATGGTAACTACTGAGCATACTGACAGCTTTCTTATGCTTTATTTGTTGTTTAGGTTCCTTTCCTGCCTGTTAAACAGATTGACTTTCAGTCTGCGAAGCGTTGGAAGAAGACCTTGGAAGGAGAATCTTCACCAGCTGCCACATCGAGTCACCCTACTGAGAAGACTGATATGACCCCGACAGCACAGGAAATCAGTGACTTCAACCAAGCCATTTTCATGTGTGGAACAAAACCAGCCATGCTGTCATTAATTCCCGAGTACTCTGACTCCTACATCCCAAAAGAGAAGAGAGGACTTCTACCTGTGCCATTAACAGAATTGTTTGACAAAGACAATTTAGAACTGTCAATTGAGGAGCTCCAAGAACTCGGCAAGGGGGTTGTACTGGACTTGACGCAGGATATGGTCCAGAATATGCCAAAAGAGACTGTTGTGCAAACTGGATCTAAACTTTGGTTCAGACAACGGGCTGGTAGAATTACGGCATCAAAACTGAAATCTGTCTGTCAGGCAAACGCGATGAAACCCTCCCCAAGTCTGGTGAAATCCATCTGTTACCCAGATTCACATGTCTTTTCAACTGAGGCAACAAGGTACACACCAATAATATATATATGATATTCATGATCAATAGGACTCTCAAGTGAAACATTTTAATATGTGTCTTACAGGTGGGGGTTAAAACACGAGGAAGCAGCACGACAACAGTATATGGATGTCATGAAACATCATCGGAATCTTGAAGTGTTGAACACAGGACTTCATGTCAATGTCCAGTGGCCATTTCTTGGGGCAACTCCTGATGCCTTGATTGAGTGCAGCTGCTGTGGTGTTGGCGTTTGCGAAATCAAGGTACAGTGATACCTCGGCTCACGAACTTAATTGGTTCCCAGAGAGTGTGTGTAAGCCGAAAAGTTCTTCTTCCGAACATTTATTTTCCATAAGAAATGAGAATAATCCGTTCCCAGGTCCCTATAAAACATAATTTTCTACTAAATAAGCCTTAAAACTACACAAAAATATACCTTATTTTATGTATAATAAATGTGCTATTGTATTGTAATTAAAGAAATAAATTGTACTGTATAATAAAGTCGTTTTATTTTACTTTGTGATGGTAGTTCTTAAGGATAGTAGCAATGGTAGACTTACTTCATTTGCGAGCGTTTCACCGCGTAGTGTTTATGGAACGGTTGCGGCTCATTCGCACTTTCGTGCTCACCGGAGCGGAGGAGGTGTGTCCCTTGGTGAACAAGGAAGTGGAGCACTTTAGCGAGTCAACAAAAAGTGAGCACCACCAACTACTTTCACCTCTTTCCTGGGACTAAACAGCCGTGGCACGATTTTCTCCTTTTTTGAGGTACGTGATGGCACTTTCGCTTTTTTTTAGTGGCGCGAACTCCATTGACTACAATGCAAACGCGCCGCCGAATCGCCGTCCCTCGCTGGTAAGCATTAGGCTTAACACTAGCCTGTGGTCGGGTCTTTTTCGGTCCCATAATAGCAAAAGTACACTCAAAATGTCTATCATACACAAACCGCGTCCGCACTAAAAGAAAAGGGGGTGACGAACTGGGACGCCGTGAGCGTGCGTCAGCTTCTCGTGGCCGCCACCGTGGTGCTGTTCGACCGCGTGGTTTGGTTCGTCCGCCGAAAAGTAGTTCGTCAGCAGAGACTAAATTCTCGCGAATTTAATGTTCGTGAGGCGAAAAGTTCGTGAGCTAAAGCGTTCGTCAGCCGAGGTATCACTGTATGTACAATAGGGTATATGCCACGGAAGAGGCAGGACTGTTTTTGTACATCAGTTTGTTTCCGGTTCGGTTTGCAACGTGTGGGCTGCGTCAAAAATACTTGTGCTTCCGACTTTGTGCCCCTCATTGGCAACCCGAAGTCTCAATTTGGCATACACACTCATAACACAAATCAAACATTTTATGTTGCAGTGCCCATTCTCGGTGCGAGATCTCACGGTTAAGGAGGCTGTCAAAACACCCAATTTCTGTCTGGTGCCGGATGGCAAGACTTCCCATCACTTGTCTCGACAACACCAATATTATTACCAGGTATGTATGGCTTTACTTTTTGTAGTTTCTTAGAATTTAATTCTATGCTTCATAATTTCATTACAATGTTTCTAATATTTTCAGATACAGGCACAGATGGGTTTAACTGGACGGGACTTCTGCGACTTTGTGGTCTGGACAAAGTGTGACATTTACATTGAGCGAGTCCACCCAGATCCCTTATTTTGGGCAGGTGTGGTGGAAAAGGCAGAGTTTTTTTTTTTTCCAAAAAGCCCTCCTACCTGAACTGCTCGGGAGAGCTTTTACGAGATCAGCAGTGGACTCAAGTGTTCCTGCCCACCCACTGTCACCTACCACTTGCTCATGTCCTTCAAAGACGCGGAGTAGAGTTGTTTTTTTGTGCTGCAGCAAATTGTAACATTAAACGATACCATCTGAAGTGTGCCAATTTAGGGAGACTGCCAAAAGGAAAGTGGTTTTGTAACAAGTGTGAGAACAAGGAGAACTGATTAAACACGTATTATTGGGAAAACTCTAACACAGTACTGGTATACTTGTCTTATATTAAACAAATTTAAATGAGAGCAGCTTTTTCCTCTGTACATAGTACAATGAAAGACATCGCATACCCCAACATAACATCATACAGTCATACTCTTAAAATAATGGCCTAATATTTTGACACAAATTATCAACACTCGTGAGGATAAGCAGTATATGAATATATATATATTTATTTATTTATTTTTACGTAAATATCTCAGGACGGTAGGTACCTGTGCTAAACTAAACTACATCATAAATTAACAGTTCAATTTTATCCCAGAAATTACTACATAATCATTTTTTCACTTCATTTTTTGTGTTTTTAGAAATAATACAGATTTATGCCATTATTTTAAGAGTGACCATATCACACTCGTCTCTCCTGTGCACGTTCATGTCTTGGCACCGACTGGGCTGAAACATAAATCTTGTTGTGACCCAACTTTAATGTTGGAGCCCAGTCGGGATGATTGGACGGGAAAAGGGGCGCAGGGCGACCTGTTGTTAAAATAAACAAATACACACACAAATAAAATATATTGTAGACCTATATGGCAAGACTGGTTATTTTGCCGCAGTAAGGTGGCCGTGAATAAGTTCTTTAGCATGATGTGTAGGCTACCGGTGGTCTGTTTTCTTGCTTCACCCCCTTCTGTCTCTTTTCTTCAAGTTTACATTTTGCCACCAAAAATGTTATGTTATGCCTTGGGGGTCCGTGCCCGCCCTGTCAGTCAGCCGTGCCCGCCCTAGCAAGATGACTCGCCAACTATTCGTCCTATCAGTCACGTAAACTTGCGCCTTCTGGTTCAAGTAAAGCATGGCGTGCCAGCCAACCACATACCTCCTTTCAAGTTTGGCTTTGATTGACAACTAAGGCTAGCCAATTACAATCAGGATCACGAGGGATGGGGTGGGGTGGGAGGTAGACGCACGCTCTGCAGACGTGCCTTAGCCTAATATACTTCCGGGTAGATAGTGAGCATTTGCCGGCTGGCGCTGGCATAAAGACTGAGCAGTGAGCACGTCGTGAGGCTTTAATGGGAGCCACCAAACCCCAAACCTTGATCCAGGATGACACATTTGACATCATTGGGAATCCTGAGCCCACTGGTTACGTTTACAAGTGAGTGTCAAACTTTTCTTTTAATTAGTCAAGCCACACAGCACGGATGAATTGTAGCAATACAGTATGCAGTTAACAGACCCAAGCAGTCACACGTACACAACAACAACTATGGAGCATAAAATTATTTATCACTAAAGCAGTTACAGTACAATGTGAGTTGAATTCTCTTTTTTTATTGCCAAGTTTGTTAATGTTGATGACTGTCACTAAGTTCTCATTTAAAAAAAAACAGCACTTTACACATCCTTTTGGATTGATATTCTGCTTAGTTTTTCACTTAACCCATATTTTGTTTCTGTATGTCATCGACATAACTCAACCTTATTTCTAAATCACTTTAAAACATCCATTGTCCCATACAAAGTGCTGTGCATGGAATAGAAATTAATCTTTTAGTAGACACAAGTGAAATAAAATTAATTAGAGTAAATATAAGTAGATAGGTATACACACAAATAAAATTAATACTAAAAAAAAATTCTGTATAAGTATAGAAATAAAATAACACAAAATACAGAAGGCACCATAAAAAAGTAAAATGATGTCAAGTCTCATGCTGAGTCAAAGATCAAAGAATAGAGATGTCTGGCAAAAATGATAAGAAATTTTGTCCATATCGTACAGCCCTATTCCAACACGCAAATGAAGGCAACTGCTAGCCAATTCCAGATAGAAGGGGCTGGGTCACAGAGTCATTCATTCGGACATAGTTTTTTACAGAAGTGAAGAGTGGATTTGTTTCAAATGAACTTTTGAGTTGAATAAATGCAAAAATGAATTACACATTTTTTTTCAGTTTGTCTTTTAGATTTCAGATTTCCGCTTTTAAGTGACAGAAAATATTTCTGAGCACTTTTGCAGTTGTCACAATGCCGCTGTTCAACCTGATGAACATTTGGTTTTTAATATATTTTGTAGTTTTTGGAGACAGTTATTCCTGTGACAGTGATATGCCTACACGTCATACGAATTGGGGGGGGTGAACTGTGCATTGACGAGGGGTTAATTTTATTATTATTATTATTATTATTATTATTATTATTATCATCATTATTATTATTATTATTATTTTCAGGTTTGGGAAATTTACATGTCCAGCAGCAATGAGAACAGATAATAAAATAATAAAATAAATAATTAAATCAATCAATAAATAAGGCTATTACACCAGAGATTGAATTAATAATAATAAAAATAAAATAGAAAATATTAATTCTTTAAAGCAGAACATACTTTTCAGTTAAAAACACATATTGTTTTCGCGACAGTTTATATTCCAAATCAAAACGCAATTGTTTCCGACCCATTTATAAAGAATCAAAGAATCATCTCATTAAAAGCACGCATTTTATACTTAGATCCATAAGAAAAACCTTGCTCATTTCGCCGCATTATAAGCATTAAACCTGAAAATAATAATAATAATGATAATAATAATAATAATAATAAAATTAACCCCTCGTCAATGCACAGTTCACCCCCCCGAAGTACAGAAGTACAGTTAGGGTGACGTAAGCGAGTGATGTAAGCGCGGGGATGCATTTTCAGGCGGGATGCCATTTGCGGCACAACACCGGCTTGTATTACCGAGCTTGCTTCCTCATGAATCCAAAACAAAAGCGGCTTGCCCATGTATGGGCTGTCGAAATGTTATTAACCATCATGCATTACTATAAAAGGTAAACAAACTTACCGCTCACAAAGTGATCGCTGCACACACGAGCCCAAAGTAACGACTTCCCTCCGAAGTCCGCACGGAAGATGTTCGTCAACCACTTCGCTTGCCTTTTTTTGGACAATTCCTCTGTCTCCAGGCCCTGGTTCCTAATTATTTTCGGAATTCGGAAGAAAGACCGACCATTTTCCCCCTTGGCTTTGTTCGAACAGTCAATGATGCAGCAACAATGTACCATTTTAAACGCAGACAACAAACGTGATAGATACGTGTTAGAACGAATCACTACGTAAATGGAGGTCACCCAGCATGGCGACGACGACAAATCCGAGGCGGAAGTGACGACATGTGCAAGCGACCTATAGAGGAACGTGTGTTGACAATTGTGGAAAACTGTAAAAACAAAACAAAAAAAAAAACAACTTTGAAATGTGCAATTGTTTGTGAAGTCTTACCTCTCAGTGTATCTCATTGAGCCTTTTATGAATTGAGATTCATTTCTAGATGGATGGTATTCAGTAATGATAGATATAGCCAATGGCCACTTTCCTGAGTGGGGAGTTGGCAACACTGCTCTCCTGTTTGAATGTAATATTTTTTCAACTGGCCATGCAGCAGATGTCACTGTGTATTTCAAATGTTCCAAAAGATCAATTCTATTTCTGTAATCGAAATAATTTGATCATTTCAATGCCGTATTTCTCCCAACCCTACAAACTGCTAATAAGAACTCATACATTATTATCATTAACAAGCATATCAGGTGAGATCGTGAATGGTTCCCCGCTACCAGCAATTGTGCAGTCAAGATTCTCATATTGGGGGAATTTGCACGAGTCAGCTCAACCACACTGAGGCGCACCCTGAATGACCCACCACCTTGATGATAGCATCTCCTCTGCCAGGTAAAGAAGAGGTAAACAATTCACCCGGTCAAAGTCTTATAGACACAAGCCATTGTCAGTCAGGGGCCCATCTGCTTCACACATACACACACTCAATGGTTGAGCGGGTATAGCACCCGTACACCAGTTTAAGTAGTACCTTTTAGTCATATTAACTAAATCATTATGAATTAGGTAAAAGAAAAAAAGATTCAAAAACATTCCCATCACGTATTGCTGTCCCTGTAGTACTCTTGACGCTTTTGTGGCAATTCGGGAACAGAATTTAATGCTGCTGACATCTAGTGGCGTACCTCATACACTTTTAGCAACGCTTAAATACATGTTGTTTTTGATTAGTCATCGACCAATAGCTGGGTTTCCATTACATCCGTCCATTTTCCAAACCGCTTAATCCCCACAAGGGTGGCGGGGGTTCTGGTGCCTATCTCAGCTGTCTTTGGGCAGTAGGTGGGGTACAACCTGAACTGGTTGCCAGCCAATCACAGGTTTCCATTACAGTTTTTCACCAAATAAAAACAATATAAAAAGACAACATAAAAAAATTATGAGTGAATGTGAGTGATCCGCGATTCTCTTGGAAAGGAACTCACTTTGTCGTTGCAGCTTGCTGGGATACACTTTCATTGGCATCCAAGGTATCAAAGCTAACAGTGGATGCAAACCACATAAAAAGAAGCACATAATTTTGGATAAATATGTATGTTTAATTTAAATTATTAATCAATTCATAGAGACACGTATTACATAGGCTACACATACGTAACAGCTGCAACATTTTTGTTAATATTAATAAAGCAAATGCACTAATTACAATAACAAAAGGAAGGTGAGCATGAAAAGAGGTCAGCAATGTTCAACATAACCGGTTTTACTCGCCACTACAGCTCAAAACTGACATGACTTGCGTACTATTGACAATCAGAGTGGCTGCACCATTCCTGGGGGTACTGCAATACCAGGTGGATGCATGGAGTGCAAGGAGTAAGCCCCTGTTCCACCTCCCAGTTCCAAAAATTAATTGAATATAAGGTGCCCAGATAGGAGACATCACGCCTTTTCCAAACCCACACAAAATACACATGTTGGGTGAACTCCCATGCACCCTCGAGGATCCTACCGAGGGTGTAGAGGTGGTCCACTGTTCCATGCCTGGGACAAAAACCCCACTGCTCCTCCTCAATCCGAGTTTCGGCCCTCATCTCCAGCACCCCTGAATAGACCTTATCAGGGAGGCTGAGGAGTGCGATCCCTCTCTCGTTGGAGCACATCCTCCGGCCTCCATTCTTAAATTAAAAAAGGAGACCACCACCCTGGTCTGACAATCCAGAGGCACTAACCCCGATGTCCACGCGATGATGTAGAGGCGTGTCAACCACGACGGCCACACAAGATCCAGATCCTTCAGGAACTCTGGGCGGATGTCATCCACTTCCGGGGCCTTGCCACTGAGGAGCTTTCCAAACATCTTAGTGACTTCAACCCCAGAGATAGGAGAGTATATGCACAAATAACAATCAGGACCCGTCCCCCCACCCGAAGGCAGAGGGAGGCTGCACTCTCATCTACCGTGGTGAACCCCAACATACAGGCGCCAAGCCAGGGGGCAATAATTATGCCCACACCTGCTCGGCGTCTCTCACTGTGGGCAACTCCAGAGTGGAAGAGAGTCCAACCCCTCTCGAGACTACTGGTACCAGAGCCCAAGCTGTGTGTGGAGGAGAGTCCGACTATATCTAGTTGGAATTTATCTGCCTCACACCCTTCCCGCCTGAGATGTGACATTCCATGTCCCAAGAGCTAACTTCAGTAGCCGGTGTCATGTCTGGGGTTGCGCCAGGGTTAAGTTTGAGTTCATGACCTGTTAATTTGGGTTTATGACCGTGAGGTCAAGTGTCTGTTATGTACTGATGTAACAAGTGTCTGTTTTGAACTGATGTAATAGCATCTAGTTTCAACTGGTTTTAGGATATGTGATGTCAAGGGCTATGTGACGTCAGGAATCTTTAATCCCTTTACCAGGTCAACAGCCAATCAGATAATTCCATGTCAGTCCTGTTACCCACATGTCTACCACAACCAATCAGATTGATTCCTTGTCAATATAAACTAGAGGTAAGATTGAACCTAAAAAATCCAGACCGACCCGACCCAGGCCCGCGGGCATTAAAGCCCGACCCAGCCAATTAACTTCATTTGCAGGCCCGAGCCCGAAACAAACCCGAAATTTCAATTTATCCCATAGTATTTTTGGCAGGAAAAAAAAACGCAAGATTTTTTAAGGTTAAAATAATCTATATATTTTTATGATCATGATAAATACATTTGCACAACGAAATGACGCTAGAACACAGAATAAGACGCGAGACGAAGAGAGTGAAAGAGAGATCTTGCTGCGTGTCATGAATTCACGTAGTCATTGAAGTTCAACAACTTGGGCTTTATTAACAGACACACGAGGCAACAACGACAGAACTCCCTCGGGCATATCAGACTGTCGTAAGGAAAAACGCTGTCTCCAGGAAGGCCATGCCGAAGGCTGGGTGAAGTCAAACGATTCAGGAGAGTGAAACTTAGCCATCACGTTGCTTCAGTCTTGACTTCAGGGCGAAAGAGCAACTTCTGTGCACGAGAGGCAACAACGGCAGAACTCCCAGGCTCAGGCATATCAGACTGTCGTAAAGTGTGGCTACTGCTGTAAACAAGGGGTGATACTCATTCCAAAGACCGCTAACACCTCCTAGTGGCGATCCGTTGAATAACAGTTTTAAATGACACCACAATGCGCACTCGCTTAATTACGCAGAGAAATACTGCAGCCCACTAGGCTTTAAATAGAATAATGCAACTTACAGCGCTGCTTCTGTTTTATCCAAATTATTTATTTACAAGTATTCCTTAGTTTAGTATCCACGCATCGTTTTAGTATTCATTTTTCTAAACATATATTAAAATAAAAAATAAAATAAAAAGTCAGCGAGAGAGAAGTAAAAAGAGAAATAAAAGTGTTTTTCTTCTAAAAACAATTTGTGTTCAAAAGAGTGATACATTTGCATCACAATACTCTTCTGAAAAAAGTCAGACTCCATTACCGCCAGGCACTACGTTTCTGTTCGTTCGTATCACTGCGCGTCGCCCTGTAGACAGCTAATCGATGCGCTGCAGACAGCTGATCCTTCCGCCTTCGAAAAGACAAACAACTTGTCGATTAGTGTGCGTCTATCAGCTGCATGCGGGGCGCCGCGCAGTGATACGAACAAACAGAAAAGTAGTGCCTGGCGGTAATGGCGTCTGACTTTTTTCAGAAAAGGAGTTTAGTGATGCAAATGTATCACTCTTTTGAACACAAATTGAACAGTTTATTTCAGTGACTCCAGCCAGCTTGCTGGACTATTTTCCTCTCGTTCAACACCGGATCAGAACTCGTGTCACAGAACACTGTCAGGGGTAAGTCAGTGCTGATCGCACACACTGGAGGTGAGGATGAAATTGAGATTCATGATAAAAAGTCCGAACGATCCCTTTAAGACACGATCGGTGACGCGCATGCGCAGAAGATCGACCATCTTGGCTAGCCAACTACGGCAAATACACGAGAACAAATAACTATGCGTGCGCGATAGTGCGCGTTCGTAAAAACACGATACAACATGAAAAAAGTAAATAGATTAAGATGCATTTCAAAGTAACTAAGTAATTATAAATCCTATAAGATGAACATTTTACTTTTGACTTCATTACATTATAGTGAGTCTGAATTGTTGTACTTTACAGTAAGTCTGCGGTGTGTGTGTCTTTTAAATTACGACGAGCTTCACTTAATGCGCCAAGATGCGGTCAAACTCAGAAATCACATGATGAGAAACAAAAACAAAAAAACACTGTAATATGGCTCCAACACAGTATGTGTCAAAATCTACCTAACGTACAGGACATGGTTGGGTACAAAAGTGCTTTTATTTAAATTTTAAAATAAACAAAAACAAACGTGCAAATGCTCTGTACCTTTCGCAATGTCTAGTTTATTTTGCGTGTGTGAACGTGTTTGGACCACTGTAGTTGGCATAGTTGGCAATCCAAGATGGCCGATCTTATGTGCATGCGCGTCATCGATCGTGCAGGGGTCACCGATCGCGTCTTGACAGGCAGCCAGTGGGAACCACTTGTGCGTCACGGATCGTGCGTCATTTCCGTAATCTATATACGCATTTCCGCTAATGTCAACACGGCGCCACCAGAGGAACTAACGAATTACAGTTGTTCTCTTCCAACTTCTTTGTTCTCTGGTGCTGTCCGAAACAAGCTCCGCTATGGTCGACAAAATGAGTATGTCTCTGGACGACATTATCAAGCTTAACAGCAAAGGAAGCCGTGGCGAAGGTTCGTCCAGGCTGAGTGAACGATCAAGTTTCGCCGGTGGGTCCTCGAGGTCGTCACGGAGTCGACCGAATCATTTCAACGATAGAGGCAACAGGCCCACGCCGTACACCAGAGTAAGAACGAGTTTAAATGCCTTCATTGAGCTGCTTATACGAAGGTGCCGCTAACGTGACATGAAAGCGGGGAAATGACAAAGGCTGAAAAATAGGTCATTTAAAAACTTTATTTCGCGTTAATGTGCTTCCGGGTAAGCACACGTAGGCTCCGAGGTGCATGGGTTTCAAAAGTCACTCTTGATAGACATGATTGTCAAGCATGAATTCTGTAATCGACTTGTGTGTAACATTTTGTGGTGCGTAATTTGTTTGTATTGTATTTGATGTTGATTCTGTCGAATAAAAAAAAAAAAAAAAAAAGTATTTTTCGGTCGCACGTTCATCGTAAGATCTCTGGCGCCATAATATCTCTCACGTCATTCTTTAGTCACTCTCCAGCCTTAACCGGCCGACCTGTACTCCTTACAGGGGCATAGAGACTTAGACTTAAGACTTAGACTTGACTTTATTGATCTCTTTGGGATGGCTCCCTCTGGGAAATTTACATTTCCAGCAGCAATAAGAACAGATAATAAAGTAAAAAGTAATTGAATCAATCAATAAATAAACAAAAAACAAACAAACTCTTTGAAGGCATCAAAACAATTCAACGCCTTTTGACATTTCTGAGCATTCGGGCATTTCTAATATTTCCCCAGTAAAAGCAATCCAAATGTTGAAATTACAAGGATCCAAAGACCAATGCTTTTCAATGAACGGAGAACATCATTTTCACCAAGTTGACTTGTGAAACAAGTATGGAATTTTCAATATTTAACATGTCATAGCTCATTTCTCCACACCCACACATACACGGAATGTTAGTACAATACAGATGCTACAATTTAATAATATTGACAAGTTATGTCACAAGAGTTTATCGGACAATACTGTCGACAGAGTGCCTTTAGGCAAGGGCGGTGGTATCAGACTCCCATGATCCGCATAGAAATGGTTAGCATTGTTATCACAAACAGCCCTTTTTTGATAAAAAAAAATTATGAACATTTTTAGGGCTGTGACCAAAATGGTCACACGTGCACACTTTTTTTCAGTCTGTGTGTTGAAAAATTCCATGTGGTCTCATTGGTGTGAATGCATACGTTAATGCTCCCTTCAACACAGGCACTCTGTTAGACATTGTAGTTATGTCACCCACTTTTACCAGTTTTCTGTCATTTCCACATTGTGCATTATGCCTCAATCACAAGCACATAAGGACATATACAGATTTTGAATGCGTAAGAACTGTTCTTGAGAAATGAGAATGTATTTCACTGACTGCTTGCCTGCTGAGCCAAAGAAATTGTTGAAACAATGAAGTGCACGCACGTGTATATTTGTAACACTGATCAACAACATATATTAATCAGATATGGCTTTTATGAGTCCCTAAATATAAATTTGTCAATTTAAAAAAATGTCTTTACTTTTATTGTAGTGCGTTAGGTTTATGAGATATTTTGATTTGTTGTTTTTAAATTAAGATGGACCTATAAAAGCTTGCATAATGTGGATTTTACCTTACATTGTAGTGTACTGTACCAGTATCGTACTGAGAGGGTGTGCAGGTGACCCAGAGTGTGCCTGAGAGTGCACAGGAAATGATTGACACCTCATATGTCGCATATTTGGTCTCTGATAAGCTCTTGTGGTCCTGCCTGTCTTGCGTGGGTTTGTTGACGGGGGGGATTACGGCTACAGGGATTGCCTCAAGCACAGGAGGGAAAATAGTATGATTGTGTCTTGGTGAACAAACATTCATTTGTATGTTTATGTGGCGTTTAAAGTGCCAATGTTTCCCTTTCCAGCCCAGAGAGTTGCCAGACAAATGGCAGCACGACATGTTTGAGCAGCATGATGGTGGTGAACACACAGGACAGAGCTCAGGAGCAGACAGAAGAGCCGAAAATAGCGCTAAATTGCTCATTTCCAATCTGGATTTTGGAGTGTCCGACACGGACATTAAAGTAATTTACACAGCACTTTAACTCCACGGTGTTGGTATCAAAGTGATCATGACTGATGATTGACTTCTCCCTACAGGAGCTGTTTGAAGACTTCGGACCTCTAAGGAAAGTAACAGTCCACTACGACCGGTCTGGTCGCAGTAAAGGAAGTGGAGATATTTTCTTTGAAAATGCAGAAGATGCTATCAAAGCCATGAAGCACTATAATGGAGTCCCTCTTGATGGTGAGGATTTGGCTCTCAGGCCTGCATATCTGTAAGTGCTCTCTCGCTCATCATATTCTCACTCTTTCAGGTCGCCCTATGAAGATTGTACAAGTGACATCAGACGCCGACTCGCAAAGTAGACAATCTACACAGAGGTGAGTGGTGTCACTGAATCATCGCTGTATCTGAAATTGTGTTTTCCTGTTGTTCCCTACTACAAGCTGATTTGAGTCTGCCCACAGGCCCAGCAGAGGCTTTGACAGGAGCAGGCTCGGTCAGCTTACACTGGACAGGAGCGACAGAAGTGAACGGAGTGAATGGAGTGAAAGGAGGCAAGGTGGCAGCAGTGGAGGCTCAAGAAGTTGGGGAAGTGGACGAGGGAGAGGGAGAGGAAGCAGACCCCAACTGTCAGCTAAAGAGTTGGATGCTCAGTTGGATGCTTACAATGCAATGGTATGATATGCTGCTTACTGTACACTTACTTTATTCAGATCCATCGTATATACCAAATCTGAAAAAGTAATTATCTTATTTCTTCTTGCTTTGTTACAGGCAAACAACAATTAGAAGTGTTTTGGAACGAAATGTGGAAATCTACATTTTTATTTTTATTTTTAAGAAAAAAAAAATCTTGATTGATTTTATTTCATTTGTGTTGATGAGCCATTTTGCTGTACAGTTTTTTTTTTTAAACAGTTTTCTCAATTCAATTGTGTTGTTTTGGCAAGGTAAATAGCTTTGTTTTTTGTTTTTAAATTGTTAGATGATAACCTTCATGTCACTTGGTACTGTATACTTAATATGTGAACATCCCAGGGTTTTGTACATAAATACACAATCAAGTTGATGATAATGATCTTGTTTGTTGCTTTAGAAGTCAAAACAAAAAACCCCTCAATTATTATCTTAATATATGTGGCACTTCCAATGCAAAGAAATGAGACCAAAATGACGGTGACTTGAGATCGTAAATCTTGTGCCAAGTGTTATAAAGTACAGCAAATACATTGCAAAGAAATAACATTAGGAAAAAATGATATTTTGGCTATACACTAAGATTTTTTTAATTGACATTTATTGTTAATGTTTTCACTATATGAATGGATTAGCATTGTTTAGGAGTATTACAATTTCTAAAACATTTTTGACATCTTGTGAAATCGTCACACCACCAATTCGTGCTGTTCGAGCATTCATGACCCAGCCCAGGAAGTCACAACAAAACGAGGACACAGAGCAACATTTAAAACTTTCTGCTTCACAGTCAAGCAATCTGGATTTGAATATATCACATGCGTTTTAGGCTCGATAAAGGCTCAAAATCGTCCTCAGTTGATATTGGTTGTCTATACAGTGGAGGAAAAGTATACGCCCCTGTTCAAGAAATACCTTCAATATAACAAATTTAACACTGATTGATTGATCGACATATGTATCGACAACAAAGCATGTTTACAAACATACGACACAACTGCTGCCAAAGGGATAAAAACACAATAAAGCCATGGGCTTAACTAACCACCTGAAAGAAAACACACGGGGGAAAGGCAAGAAAAACAATTAGGTTAAAGGTAAGATGTTAAAGTTTAAGTGAAACTGTATTGTAGTTAAATAATGAATCATTTGAAACTGAACGTGATTCCGGTAATACCTTCAGTTACGGGTCAAATAATTTTGACATCGTTGCCTCGCCGTATTCCCGGAAATGCTGCGCGGGCGGGTGGCACACCGGGCGGCGCCGTTCCGTTATTCGCCATACTTGCACAGCAGCACACAACCAACGCACTTAACAGCAAGGCACCTGGAAGCCTCTCTGCTTTAACAAGAAGGTTTGTCCTACTCTCTTTGCATTCAAGGCGAACAGTTCTCTCGTAAAGGTTTCTTATCCAGCTATGTTCCTGTCTCCTCATCCACCGGCAGTCTATAACTTGCCAGTACAGCGTTAGCCTGCAGCCTTTGGTTAGCTTGGTTGAATTGTTCAGTCCACATTAGCCCCTTGTCCCCGTCGTCAGCCCCACCCTGTCGGAAATTGACGGCGCAAAGTAAAAAGTTAAGATGATTTCTTTAAGTAATTTCATTGTAAGCGCCTTAGCAAGGCATAACTTGGGAGTTCGTGTTGTGCAGTTGTCGTCCTGTTGAGCTACTATTAATTATGCGAAAGTGCGAGAATGTTCTGCTGCACGACGATGCGGTGCTGCTGTACGTTTTCAATGTATGGTTCTTCCTGTCCACATCTTCCTCACCGCAACTCTGTCACATCGTCTGTGTTTATTTATTGGGACTTGTAGTTTAACTTTAACCTTGTATTTTCTCGACAACGTGAGAGAAAAGCATCTCATCCTCCACTTGACTTGCATGTCAACTGGGTTGGTGATACAGCAATTTGTTGGAAAAACTCCAGAGAAAAGGCCAGGCCACGCAATGCTTGTGAGTCAGACAGCTACCAGCCTCTTCTGCTCTTTGACGTTTGCAGCAACCTGTCACCAATCCATCCATCTCAATGGCGTGAACGTCAATTTTGAGGTCCTGCCCAATTCTGACATTTAATCATCACCTTCATGGAGGCAAATTGCAATGAACAGATAAACTCCAAAGCTTTAGTTCAGTCTCCCCCTGTGAATGATCAATTTCCTTAGGGGAAGTGGATTTTTTTATTTGTATTTTTTTTTTATATGTCTTAAGTTACATAATGCATTCAGACCGCGTAAGCGGCAGCCTGTAGGCTATCACTGTCACAAACTTGGCCGAGATATTAATTTCTGAAAAAAAGCCGTGGCCACTGCTGTAGGAGGCAGTATGCTCTTGTATGAGTATGACTTGTATCGAGTATGACTTGTGCTCTGACATGTTTCAGAGTGCACATCTCTGGTCTTTAGTAGAGTGTTTTCTTCTTGCAACTTTCAGACATTCCTCTAATGACTGCTAGTTTGGGCAGGCCACAAGAGGTATGGGGAAGGAGTTTCTCTTACCCACAAAGGGGAGC
This sequence comes from Festucalex cinctus, assembly GCF_051991245.1. Classification (NCBI taxonomy): domain Eukaryota; kingdom Metazoa; phylum Chordata; class Actinopteri; order Syngnathiformes; family Syngnathidae; genus Festucalex; species Festucalex cinctus. The sequence continues at coordinate 25,792,537 of NC_135416.1, read as the reverse complement.
AAACCAGATTTAGGACAATTCTCAAAGGTTATATGTCTACCAGTCAAAGGTTCATGCACAATTTCTCATTCAAATGTGTTCAGAATTGTACTTTTATAATTGTCAATCATATACCAACATAATACTTCTATGTTACTATAGTTTTTATTGTCGTTACATTTCCACCCTACCTGGCTGGGAAAAAAATACAGGCTTCTACTACCTATAGTCAGGGTTGTGCCCTGATGGAAATGTCAGGATAGTAATTGCTAGTTTAGTATGAGCTGACTAGTAGTAGACTATTGTATTCCCACAAATTATTTACCATGAAATTAGTTTTTTGGAACACAAATGTAGCTCTTTATAGTCCAACACAGAAATGCGTTTGTATGCAGTCATGTGAAGGCTAACCCCTCTTCATGACTCTCACACAGTGGTGAGGTGATGTAATTTCAGAGAAATGACTTGATGTGACGTCACGTAGCAGTCAGTTAGGTCAGCATCATCATCAGGAGCAGCTTAAAAACGGCACTGCTGCCATTTATTTGCCTCAGAGCAGCTACACAGTTGGTTGCACTCATCCCATTTCTTTATTGTTGTGGTCACCTCTTTCTCCAGGCTACATTCCCAGGCCAGTAGGCGCATGTCCATCTTGAGGATGGGTCCACATTTGTGGTCTTTTATTCAGTGTACTGTGCTATATTGTATGTCATTTTTGTTGTCACCAGACATGGCTGAGGATGACGTGACTCCAGAGCAGCTCGCAGCCATCGCCGCAGAAAATGAGGAGTCCGAGACTGTGAACTACAAGCCACCTGCCCAAAAGACTGTGCAGGAGATCCATGCGATGGATAAAGATGATGAGAGCTTACGTAAATATAAGCAAGCGCTACTTGGGACCACAGTTGCTGAAGCTGGTAATGCCACTATTCTTGTTGTTGTTGTTTTTAGGGATGAGCAATTATTATTATTATTATCTCTGTTAATTATTTTAAAATATATTGTGCTCTGCACTCTTTGTTTTGTGTGTGTGAGCCATCACTTTTTTATGTTCAAAGTTTTTATTAACAGTATTGTATAGGACGACAATGTGTCAAGTTTAGCAAATATATTGCCTAATAGAAGCGCTTCCTACATCATAGTGACTAAAAGGACTTAAGTTTGAAGTGGTAAGATCAAATGTTGGTAAGATAAAAACATATTTCACTCAAGTCACTTCGAATCGGTTATTTCATGTCGAATGTCCGATTTGTAGGAGCTCATGCCTGTTCTATTCTTGTTAGATCCCAGCGCTCCCAATGTCCAGGTGACCCAAATGGCTCTGATGTGTGAAAGCGCCCCAAATCCTCTGGTGCTGGACTTGCAAGGTGAGTCCCAATAGGATACTTTATGCATTAGAAATGTCCTACTTTTTTAAATGTATGTCTCTCTCAAGATGAGGATGAACAAAATGTTGACTTGTCAATAATATACAGCGCCAGGAAAAAATATTTGCCCCCTTGTACTATTTAAGTAGTGTTGTTCAGATACCGATATTGATATCGGCAGAGATACTGCATTAAAACAGTGGTATCGGTATCGGTGAGTACTTACACGTAACATGCCGATACCATTATTTCCGACACTAATATAGGACTTTGGATGCAGCATCTTGTCTTACTTGTGCACGACATTCACTGATGCGTGACATATTCACTGCATGTCGATCTAAGAAATCGTATTGGCCCTTGAATGCTCTGAACCAATGGCAGGACAGCTTTTTCATGTTGAGAGAGAAAAAAACAAAACTATGGTATCGGTATGGTATCGGCATCGGCCGATACTGCAAAGCTGGGTATCGATATCGGGGGCCAAAAAAACTGTATCGGAACAACACTACTTTTAAGTAAACATAAAATGCAGTTTTTAAATGGTGATTTGATTTATTAAAAAAGAAAACCCCAACTATTTAAAGCTACATGACTGTGTAGAAAAAAAAACATTTGCCCCCCTCATTAAATTTACTGTGGCTAATCACATTTTTTAGTTCATTTACACTGACCACACCCAAACTTGATCACCTCCAATCTGGATCAATCAAGAAAACACCAAAATAGAACCTGTCTGGCAAAATGAGCTGATGCCCAAAAGTTGCAACAAAATTCCACGATCCAAAGATATTCAAGAACAGATGGAGGAGTAAGGTAATTGGCATTTATCAGTCTGGAAGGGGTTGCAAAGTTATTCCTATAGCTTTAGGACTCAAGTGAATTATTATCTACAAATGGAGATTGCATGGAACAGTGATGAACCTTCCCAGGAGTGGCCAGCCTACAGAAGTTACCCCCAGGTTACAGCAACAACTCAGCAAGGAGGTCACAAAGGAACGGCAGTCCACCATCGTCGTCTCAGTTTAGATCAGTGTTCATGAATCAACAATGAGGAAGAGACTGGGCAAAAGTCACACCCAGGACAAAAACAACATCTTTTGCAAAACACAGAGTGATTTCTGAGTGACAAAAGCAAGGGATTCTGGAGGATTTCTACAATTAAAGCGCCTTCTTGTGGCCGTTTTACAACCTTGAACTAGAAATGAGAAGAATAGAAAATTGCCATTCATTTCATGTAATTTTAAAGTGTACCTCTGAAGCCCCGTTTCGAGGTACGGATGGGGAAACGGAGCATATATTGTAAGTCATTTTTGTGTCTGTTCTTGTTTTGCCAAAAAATAATTTTAATGCTAGTCGCCATTTTTGGGGCGGATGTGACGTCACCACGTTGACAGGCCGTCACACGCACCCATTAGTTTTGAGTGATATGCCAGATTGTTTCTTACTTCCCATCTTGATTATTTATTTATTTAAAGGGAAAGGAAACCTGATCCAGCTTTCATAGAACATTGTACTTTCCATATGCGACAGCACCACCTCGTCCTGTCTCATCTGGTTAGTCAGCAAACAGGCGTCGCCAGTCACCGATTGGTGCACCGTCCTTGGGTATTGACTCTGGAGAGTTGCCAGAATGACTCGGATTCGTCGAAAAATGCGGCTTAAATTGGGAGAGACGGCTAATTCATGCTAAATGCATGTATAAACGATCCAGCTTTCAACAACAACATTTTTGAGCAATCAAACAAAATGAACACATTTGGATTTTTTTTTCTTTCTTTCAGTGCGTAGGGCTCTCATGCTAAGTTCCAGACAGCACAACACTGATGAACAACCAACATTAGGTGCTCAGTTTGTGGATTTAAAAAAAAAAAATGAAAATCCACAAACTCAAAATTTTAATTTTATTCAGGTGGTATGTTCGTCCTACATGTCTTTCCAAATCCCCAAATAATTTGGCCTATTCACGTTGTAGTTGCATGGCACTATAAGACCATGTGCAAGTGCAACGAAATAAATGCCTGACATCTAGTGGTGAATCATTTAGTGGTGTATTTATTTTTCTTATAGCAATGTGATTATATTGGTCATTATAATCATGATTTGTCTTCCTATACCTGATTTCATGTATGTTGAGACCTGTTTAATTTTGATTTCCACCAGGGAACTTGGAATCCTTCAAGAATGAGGCCTTTATTCTAAAGGAAGGCGTTGAATACAAAATAAAGATCAGCTTTAAGGTGAGAGCACCTCTTCTTACGTGTGTCTACAGTACACTTAACGTGGCCAAACTCTGGCACTGCGCAAAGTGCAGACTTTAAAAAGAGAAACAAACTGTTTCATTTTTTTTTTTACTCCGACAACTCGGCATTCACAATTTCACATGATCACAATCAATATTTGAGTATCTTCTCGTTTAAAGAGATGCTTGACTCATTGACCCATGTTAACAGTAAGAAGATATTTTGTTTATAATTGTGATAACTTCATTATTTTTCATGAACAATTAATACCTTTAAAAACTATTTTTTCCAATGTCGACGGAAGAAGACATCACCTGTGCTGAGGAAGTAGGTAATAACCAATTATGGCCTAGTTTGCTGACCAAACCCAGAAAACAGGTGAGCCATGATTTGTCGTTACCTACTTCCCCAGCACTTCCTGGAAAGTTTTCAAAGGTATTACTATTCATTGTACATGAAAAATAACCACGGTATCAAATTCTGGACAATATATATATATATATATATATTTTTTTTTACTGCTCTAAATGGCTCAATGATTCAAGTATCTCTTTGGAACAGTTTTTGGGGCCACCAAAAAAAAAAAAAAAACCTCAGTTGTGCTTCTTATCAAAAGGAGACATTCATTTTATACACAATGTCAAACAGTTCAGAGGTGTCTTAATTCTTAACCTCATAGCTGTGACATGCTTTTGTCACAATACTCCAAGGATCAACAATTATAGTATGTTACACCCTTCCCCCATTTTATTCTTGAATTATTTTAATGTTTTAAATTGTCTACTTTTATTGGAATTTTATTTTATTTATTTATTTTTTTAAAGCCTCCCCGTTTTTTTTGTTTTTTGTTTAAGCCTCCCAAAGCTCAACTGCAAAGACACTAAAGGCATTTTCGCTTTTCAAGTCAGGACTTAAAATCATTTGTCATTTATAAGTGGAATAGTTTATGTGGCACTTTATGAAATGAACACACTCAAACACAAATAGGCCATACTTATTTATGTTGGACAATTTCTACAACTACATGGAACTTTTTGTCAAAGTGTAAAAACAACAAAACTTGACTCTGTATCCCTCACTTTCGCCACAGTTCGGCATTTAGCTAAATCAAAGTGACTAAAAATGTATTAACTGCAATTAATGACATGAATGAATTAGGCTTGACTAAAAATTCAGAAGTCAATTCAGTGTCCCCTTGAAATAATTTCTGCAGTTCTAAAGCCCGACATATCAGTCTCCATTTAGTTTCACTCTGCTCATTTCAAACCTTGTTTGCGCTGAGTGTCAGTTGCGCAAAGCTCAAGATAAATATGCTTCTATTCTCATTATTATATTCTGTAATGCTGTACAGAGACGGACAAAACACATTTTCAACATTCTATGGAGCTGCTTCTGACTCTTTTACTTTAGATTTAAAAACAATTGAGGACACCAGTTCCCTGAGCTTTAAATTGTTCTGTAAGAGATTCCAGGCTGAGGGTGCAGAGTACCCAAAAACCTTCTTCACAATTTTGGTTTGGGCGTTTGGAAGAGAGAGCGTAAAGTGGAGAACACAAACAATGCTGCCGAGTACTTCTCTGCATGATTAAAACACACACAAAGATAGGGGGGAAGTTACGGAGCCCCTAAGGTGATATGGTAGAAAAAAAAAAAAACTTTGCGTTCCCTCGCAAAGATTGCAAGGGAACGCAAAGATTGCGTGCCCTCGCAAAAAACTTTGCGTTCTCTCGCAAAGATTGCGAGGGAACGCAAAGTCGCAAAACAACTTTGCGTTCCCTCGCAAACGCAAACTTTGCGAGTGCAAAGTTGTTTTGCAAGGGAACGCAAAGTTGTTGTTTTTTCGCCTGCCATGTCACCTTCGCTGCGCCGTAAACACTTCCGGGTCATCTTCCATGTGAACAAAAGCGACGAGGACGGAACGTTTGTAAACATGAAACAAAACAGTGGGAAAGCTTTCCCAAAGCGACTAGGATGGAGCATGTATTTTTCCACTGCTTTGTTTACACGTCGCTTTTGTTCACATGGAAGATGACCCGGAAGTGTTTACGGCGCAGCGAAGGTGACATGGTAAGCGAAAAAAACAACTTTGCGTTCCCTCGCAAAACAACTTTGCGTTCGAACGAAAAGATTGCGTTCCCTCGCAAAGTTTGCGAGGGAACGCAAAGTTGTTTTGCGAGGGAACGCAATCTTTGCGTTCCCTCGCAATCTTTGCGAGAGAACGCAAAGTTTTTTGCGAGGGCACGTAAAGTTTTTTGCGTTCCCTCGCAAAGATTGCGAAGTTTTTTTTTTTTTTTCTACCATGTCACCTTAGGGGCTCGATAAGTGAATATTTTTGTAATTAAATATTGCATCAATTACTCGAGTAATCCAGCCTAATCATAAATTGCTGTTTTAAGATGTTTGCATGAATCCAATGTTGCATTTCTACGGAGCCCCGAAGGTGACATGGTAGAAAAAAAACCAAAAAAACTTTGCGTTCCCTCGCAAAATAACTGCGTTTGCGAGGCAATGCAATCTTTGCGAGAGAACGCAAAGTTGTTTTGCGAGGGAACGCAAAGTTGTTTTTTTTCGCCTCCCATGTCACCTTAGGTGCGCCGTAAACACTTCCGGATCATCTTCCATGTGACCAAAAGTGACGGGGATGTAACATTTGTAAACATGAAACAAAACAGTGGGAAAGCTTTTCCCAAAGCAACTAGGACGCGCATTTTATTTTCCCACTGCTTTATTTACACCTCGCTTTTGGTCACAGGGAAGATGACCCGGAAGTGTTTACGGCGCGAGGGAACGCGGGAAGTTTTTTTGTCTACCATGTCACCTTAGGGGCTCCGTACATTTCAAGTCGTTTTTTTGTTTTTTTTTGTTTTTGTTTTTTTAAATATGTATTTTTTGCCTCATCAGGTGAACAGGGAGATTGTTTCAGGTCTGAAGTATGTGCAGCAGACATACAGGAAAGGCATGAGAAGTGAGTGAACATTTTTCCTGTTTTGCGTTTGCAGAAGTGTCTGCAGAATGCAGCCCTATTTGGGGGGGGGGCATTTTTTTTAATGGAAGAGCTCTTCAGATGTTCTCGATTGAGCATTACGCACTGACTGTCGTTTGTTTTCCCTTGTAAAGTCTTCTGGTTTGTGTCCACAGTCGACAAATCGGACTACATGGTGGGCAGCTATGGGCCCCGCCCGGCCGCCTACGACTTTCTGACCACGGTGGAGGAGGCGCCGAAAGGCATGCTGGCGCGCGGCAACTACGTCATCAAATCCAAGTTTACCGATGACGACAAGCACGACCACCTGAGCTGGGAGTGGAGCCTCGACATCACAAAAGACTGGAAAGACTAAAACGGGCCTCCAAGTGGGCGGCAAGTGAAAGATGTCTCCCAGTCATGTCTGTCGCAAGACGCTTGCCGCCCCGCCAACCAATCCTGCAGTCTCCTTCCGCCATTTTGGCCTTCTTGTTTTTCCTTTTTTTTTTTTTTTTTTTTACTATGTTGTACATTTCATGTCGTCACGCCTTGTCTGCTTATGCTGTCCTCCGGCATTCCTTTGACTCCTCTTAGCATCAGTAGCTGCATTTCCCCCCCCCCCATCCATCCAATCACATCACCTCATTAAGCTTTGATTGGTGGAACCTCACCCCTCTGTGCCCTTCGCTGGTTGCCGCTTCTCCAGAATGGTGTCTTCCTCTCACAATGAAGTACATGGTTAAAGCAAGTGTACAATCAACTTGAGTTTGTCTTTCTACCTAGTTGTATCACTGGTTGTGTAACTGCGACTGTATCTACATCACTGATAATCAGCTATCTCCCTACCACATCCAACATTCCTTTCCTTGTCTTTTGATATGATGACCGATATCTGCCTTCATTCTGAGCTGCTCTACATGTTGTGTGCACTCCCTTTCCAAATGGCGAGTGCGGCCCACAAATGATTGGTCATCAAAAACTGCCTTATGATTGGTTCAAGCAAGACGAGTCTCGCCCCGTATGGACCTGCTGCCAGGTAGCCTAAAAGTCAAGGGCTGGCTTCGCTATCAACTAACACCCACCTGTAGCCCTGTTGAAGTGGAGATTGTTTTGACAGGTTACTTGTCAGCTGCGCACACGGCCGATGCTCCACAAAACAAACCCTTCTTTACATAGTTGCAGGGTAATGAATGTTTTGAACAATTGGAGAGAAACACAAATACCTGAAGCCTTATCACAAATGATCATGCCACAAAAACTAACAAATGTTTCTCGTTTGCTTTGGTGGTGTTCCTCTTTTGCCTTAATGTACGCGTGCCCCTCACAACACCTCCCAAGCTGGTTCTGATTGCGTCAAGCCCGCAGTCAGCTGGCGTCTGCCGATGATCAGCTGCTAGCAATTATTTTTTTTAAATGTAGTAACGAGAGTCAAGATAACACTTAACTGGCTAGTATTCATATGAAAACTGCGTTGAAACAAGTGACTGGTAACAAACCCTAAATGAACTTGTACTGTACTCGATCATATGGATGTAGAGGTTTTTCCCCCCCCCCCTAATAAAAGCTATGTGTTCCTGCGCCATACATTCCTTCCCATTGTATAGTTTCTATGAAATCAACTGGCATGCTGGTGGGGTTGTACACGATATCATTTGTGATTGTTCTTGGTCAATAAAAATTTTGCTCAACTAAGGCTCCTAATTGTGCTGTTTTGACTTGAACTGGATAAACATTCTGGAACTCAAGCAGACACCACTGAACCATTTTGTTGTGTGGCTCAAAAATCAGTCAGAATCAGTGTTGTTCTTAACATTATTAATCTGTTATAACAAAATAGAACAAATACTTGAAAGGCACAGCATTACAGTATTTGACATGCAATGTGTTTGTTTAAATGGCAATAATACAGTAAACAGTAGATAGGTTACCCCCATCTGTAATTCTAGCATTCCCGGGTGAATACTGTACTTTGCTTACAAGTTTTGCTATCCTCCAGGTCAAAGATAATATGAAATGACAATCATGCCGAATGCCGATGTTCTTCACTGTATGTACACCATTTACACATCTGTACACACATGCACACACACTGAGCTAAACAAACTGCACACTTGGTCCACCTTTGCAGCATCTGAAAAGGAGAAGTCCAGACTCATCCCGAGGAACAACACAGGCGACAACATTCATTCAAATTGGCCAGGATTTGGCACATTATTTTTGTTCTCCCCCCTGGTAAGCAAGAGCAGGGTTTCTTTCCCCCTTTTCACCCTTTCTGAGGTCAAAAATATTAATTACATGGCTTTTAGTCTCTTAACACAAAGTTTGTACAAAAAGTGGAGAGAAACACAATATTCCAGTTAAAAACAACAAGCATCAAATGGAATATAAAAGAGGATGCGAACAGGAGCATTCCACCCTCCCGTCCACACAAGGTGCACTTCTGCTTGTCATACAGTAAATCTGCAATAAGCCCTGAAATTCGCTTCTTGGCTGTGTTTGACATAGTCGTGACTCCAGTCTGCCCTGTAATACATTAAGGTTCTTTTTGTAACGTAAAAGAAAAAAAAAAATAGATTTCATCTGGACAGTTTGCTGATGACTCGAATGAGGGCAGCGTTCTCATCCTTGAGCCTCTGGTTGTCTGCTTTCAGGTCTCCCAGAACCTTCACAAAAAGAACAAGATGCTGGTGTCAAATCGCTAGTAGATTACAAATCATTTACTATATCTGACAGAGGAGCAGACATACATAATTCACTTAAAAAGAAAAAAAAACCAAAACAAATATGCCGGTGCCAGCTTGCTATAGGGTCCTGATTTAATTAAGATGTTACGACGAACGGAACGTAATAAACAAGTGTGCGCAGCAGCAGTATTAGGTTGTTACAAGGAACAAAGAAGGCACGCGCGTTCAGTTACCACAATCCGCAGTTTTTTATTTGGTTGCGTTATATTTGTGGCTCTCGGCCACAAAGTCTTTTTCATATCACATACTACATCGCACGAAAATTTGATCTGATTGCGGTACGATGTTTGTTCTGGATGTCATTCAAATCTGCCAAAAATGATTTGGCCTACTCTGTTGTACAACTAAGTGATATCTGCCATCTAGTGGTGAACTGTGATATTACAACTTAAGACTATAGCATGGACACCAGGCTAATCAAATCGTGGGGGATAGGGACTGGGCTGGTGGTACCCTGAGCAGAGACTCTGTTTATTTTTGTAATTTAGATGAAGACTGTTGTTAATTTTTCCTCCCACTGTATAGTGAACCCCCATTTGTTGGGCTATGTTCTAGGCCCACTTGCAATCAAGTCACATTTTCTTTTTTCATAGTTTCAACCCTCCTGCATGTTACACATTTCTACTTCTTAAATTCAGTCATGTCATTGATAGCTATAGACGTAAATCAGCATTTTATGTAATATGTTATGCCTTCACTAGTCTAAACACGGTACAGTATTCTGATTAATATTGCGTTTGAGGAATATTAGTTAAGCGGCAAAATCCACCCGTTTTCTCACAGGGGAGCCATTATGCCACTTGCTGTCGGCTGAACATCACAGGTGCTCAGGGCTTAGGTAACGACCAATCACCGCTCACCTGTTGTCTAAGTTTGGTCATGTGACATTCGCAAGGTGAAAGGTGATTGGTCATAATTGAGACCTGAGCAACTTGACTGTCATTTTCAGTTGACGGCAGGAGGCAAAATGGCCGTCCCCTGAGATGGATAAAAACCATTAGATTTTGCTGCTAAATTCACATTCCACAAATGTAATATTAATCAGAATATCGTGTTTAGACTAGTGGGGCTGCATCGAACATATTGTTGTCTTTGTACATGTTAGAGTGTTAATCATTGTCAAGTCAATGAGAACCTTCAACTCGTCTTCCAGCTCCACCGCTCTCCTCTGGAGGGCCAACTTCTCCTAAAAGGCAACGCAAGCAAGCGTGGGTTTTCATCAACTTAACAAGAAGAACGCATAACGATGTTGTTGTGGTCGAGCACACTTACAAATCTCTCCAGCTCCAACAGGGCCGGTCTCTCTGTGCTGCTATCTTGACTCTGCCAACGGAAAAAAATTGTTGTCAAAAAGTTGTGTCATAGAACCACCACAAGTCAAACTCAGTGCTTCTCTTTAGCTTTGAAAAATTCTGAGAATTTTCAAATGTTGACAATCTGTGGAAATTAATGATAATTTATGGGGATTAACCTGGAATGTACAAATTGAAGGTTGCTAATATGGAAACGGAATAAAGTTGGGGTAATATTTTAGTGCAACCCTGACTAATAACCACATTTCATGCAGGTAGAATTCTACCTTGATTTATGAGTAACCCAGTTTACAAGTTTTTCCAAGTTACGAGTAGTGATGGACAATGGACCTTTCCATTGCATTAGTCTTTATATGTTGATTGATTGATTGATTTATTGAACATATAAACATAAAAACAAACAGCAGGGAAACAAAAGTTAAAAAAGTAAAGAAGAAAAAAAAAAAAAACTCATCATAGTTTACATGTTCAAAAGGGAGTAGGAAGAAGTTAAAAACTTATCTAGTCCTACCCCTCATACATTATACATTTAAACTTATTTCATTATTAATACAATACTAGGTTAATATTTTTAAAAATAAAATGATGCGTGCATTATCCAGCAACATATGTACATGAAATTCCTAGACATATACCATAATACATTTATAAATCATATACTCATACTCATTATATACAATTTTCATGCTCTTATTCGACATAAGTAATGTTTTTGAACTTTGCATTTAAACAATTTTTTAAACTCAACAAGTGAGTCACATCTTTTCAAGTCAATTCCCAGATTATTCCACAAATTAACACCTTTTACAGAAACACACCTTTGCTTAATATTTGTTCTTGTTTTGTTTTTTTGTACACACTTGTACCCCTTATATCATACGGACTGTGTCTAATTTCAAACAACGTCTGAGTACTATAGCAGAGTAGATTATTATATACTTTGTACATTATTTGTGCTATTTTAAACTCAACAAAGTCATAAAATTTCATTGCATTTAATTTGATAAATAATGGATGTGTTGATTCTGTATATTTTGATCGATTAATAATCCTTATGGCTCTTTTTTGCAATTTGAAAACAGAGTGAGTGTTTGTTTTATATGCATTTCCCCAGATTTCCACATAATAGGTCAAATATGGTAATAATAATGAACTATATAATATATATAATGAGTTCATGTTCAGGACATCTTTAGTTTTATAGAGTATCCCGATGATTTTTGACATTTTCCTTTTAACATTTTCTATATGTGGCTTCCAACATAATTTATCATCAATAACTACTCCAAGGAATTTATTTTCATACACCCTTTCTATTTCAATTGAATTCACCATAATTTTAACTTGGTTAGTAATTTGTCTAGTGCCAAAACCTATGAACTTGGTTTTATTTAAATTTAATGATAGTTTGTTCATATCAAACCAATTTTTTAATGTATTCAATTCATACTCCACAGTGGTCAGAAGCTGCTTCAGGTTGTCTCCTGAACAGTAGACAGTTGCATCATCAGCAAATAAGACACTTTTCAATATTTTTGAGACACTACAGATATCATTTATATACAATATAAATAATTTAGGGCCTAACACAGACCCTTGGGGGACACCATAAGTAATCTTCAAGTATTTTAACTGTATATTATTAAACTTCAAATACTGATATCTATCATCCAAATAACTTTTCATCCATTTATATACTAAACCTCTTATACCATACCGCTCTAATTTATTCATTAATATAGTATGTTCCATGGTGTCAAAAGCTTTTTTTAAATCCATAAAAATCCCAACAGTAAATTTTTCATTATCTATGTTAGTTGATATTGCTTCTACGAGTTCCATGACTGCCATTGAGGTGGTCCGTTTTTCTCTAAACCCATATTGATTTTCACTTAAGAGCTTATATTTCTCAAAGTTGTCAAGTCGGTATAAAAACAATTTTTCTAGAATTTTTGAGAACTGTGGCAACAATGATATTGGTCTGTAGTTATTGAATATGTGCCTATCTCCACTTTTGTAAATAGGAATAACTTTTGCTATTTCCATTTTTGATGGAAATATTCCAGTTTTAAATGACAAATTGCATATATATGTGAAAGGTTGCACAATATATTCTATAATACTTTTTACTAGTATCATATCAATATTAGAACAGTCAGTGGACTTTTTATTTTTTAATGTTTTTACAACATTTAATACTTCTATATCATTTTAAGTGTTTCATGAAGCTTCATTTTCACATCACTTGTCGGTAGGCCATTTTTTTTTCTTTTATTTTGCTTTTTGTCGTGAAGCCATATTTTGAGGCTTCCCATATGCTTGCCACTCGAGTGAAAATCGAGTGTCGCAAACGGGAACGCGAACGTGTCTGCTGCGTGACGTCACTCCCGCGGCAATTTGAAAAAGCACGCACTGATTTTTTTTTTTTCCCCACTCACTCGCTCACAGAAGCTTACGTGTGTGAATGAGTGAGCGACGAAAAAAAAATCCGTGCGTGCTTTCAAATTGCCGCGGGAGTGACGTCACGCAGCTGACACATTCGCTTTTAACAAATTAACAAAAACACAGATGTGTAGACTGAGAGAAAGTTAAAGTGTGTACATCCTGTAATTCAAAATTACATTTTCCTGAGTGAATCCGGCAGACAGCCCCTTTAACGTTTATAGCGGCATACATCGTGATTTTACTTATTGTTATTAAACGTTCTTGGCAGTCAAAGAGTTCAATTATCCTCGATTCTGTTGTGATTCTCATGGAAAGTTTCCAATTTGGAGTGCTACATCTTAACTTGCCATGGAGCTGTAATGTAATTCTGGAAGTTTTCCAGCCCGTTGGAAATCTACCAGTGCTGTCCGGCGGATTGACACAATCCAGTTAGCGAAACTTCTTTTCCAAATCAAACATCAAACTGGCCCGACCTGTCTGAGTCTTTCCAGCTCCACTTTATTTTGGCTGAGCAGGAGTTCCATCTCCTGCAGTTTGTCCTTCAGTGTCAGGTTCTGCTGCAGTACCTGGAAGTAGAGCTGAAGGGGAAGCCCAACAACATATGAAAGTCAAGACACAGAATGGGGAGGTTCTGATGAGGATAATAAGGTGCATGCAAGTACAGAAGGTGGAAATAACTTGTCGAGCATTCCGGAAATCAGCAACTTGTGTTCACTTCTATTTAGAGGCAGATCTCTTGAATAAGAGTCCTGCGTTTCCTTTTTAGGAATGTACATGATTGTGCATGGGGAGGAGCTCGGACACGTACCATCCTGTAGTCAGCGTCCTCTAAACCACTAGCACTGCAGACAAACACAACACAGATTACAACTGCTTTGCTTGTCTTTGAAATAAATAAATGAATGAATTAGAAGAAGAACTCTCATGGCAGGTACATTACAAACACACGCAGACATCTGAGAGATCAACTGGGGTGAAATGAAGACACTTGGGGGACATACACTAAAGCCTTCAAAAGGATTCATTCAGGAGCAAGACTCAACTTGTTATAGACTTGATGTGCTATTGACAACATGATTTTGGCATGCAATCAGTTATGCAATGCTTTACTTGTTGAAGCCACTTATCTGCAGTACTAACATATCTAAAAAGGAAAACAATTACTCAAATACACCAAAATGAGGATTTGACCCACAGCTCATGATTGAAACAAGATCCCAATGGCTGGTTCTCACTTTTTTTTTTTTTTTTTTTTTTTTAAACCAATCTGAACCAACCAGATTTCAGAATTAAACAGTAAACAGCCAGCTAATAAGGCTTAAGGTAATGTCAGCATTTGTTTGGGGGTGGGAGGGAATCTTTGCAGAGTCAAGGTCCATGACCGGAATGCACCGCCCGCCACTCATATTTGATCACATCATCTCCAATAAGACAATATATAAAAACATAATAGCAATAAATAAAAATAAAACTCACGTGGAGGCGTCGTTACTGTTTGGATCATCCAAATGAGCGTCCTCATCATCATTCTGAAACACAAACCAGTTGTCAACGACACTTGTCACTCATATTTTCTAGTGATGTAACGATATCCAAACATCACGATACGATATTATCACGATATGAAGGTCACGATACGATAATTATCACGTTGGCCATATTTAAAAAAGATCACAATATTGTAAAAAAAAAGAGAGTTAATACTAAAAAACAGAACAGTATTGTGCTTTTGTAGATAAGAGCAATGCATATAAACCACCTACAATCTCGAATAACAATATTGAGGCACTTACTTGCTAATGCAAGCACACATTGATCGCTTCACAAGCAAATTAGGTTCCCCTTTATATGACAATTAGCATAGATTTTAAACATAGAAGGCCAAAACATCCCTAATGAAAATTAAATTGCACTAATAAACTAGCCACTAGAGGGTGCTAGAACTACACAAATGGAAATCAACCTGACTTTTTTTTTAACAGATGTGTTCCTTTTAAATATTGTGAATATGACGACGATGATATTGTGGCAGTTTTAATATGGAGATATCACGATATTGCCCTTATCGAGAGATCCCTAATATTTTCTGATAAAACAGGCCACATTTAAGTTTAACCTGCTCAACCACCGACATGGGTAAGTTTGACTTTCAAACAGTTAAAGAAACCAGTTTAGTGAGCACCAGGTAAGGCAGAGCCACATTAGTCGGTTTGATTTTCGACAAATGCAGAAATAATAGTTTCAAAATGTAAACACTGGCAGAGATTTATACACACTATAAAAGTTTTTTTTTTTTTTTTCTCCCCCAAACTGGGCGGCTGTGGATTTTGAGATTGGGTTATTTACTCATTTGTCTTATTTTGAAATTGAAGTAAATTTAGTTCAGCATTGATGGATGGCCGGATGACTCACTGGGTAACATCACTCTGCCTTTGAACACAGGGTTAAGGGTTCGAATCCAGGTCAGGGCAGAGGGCAGACCAATGAAAATGCGTGGTTTGACTTTTTTGCAACATGCATTTGGCTTCGGAAACAAATCCCCACAAGGGTGAATTCGTGACTGCCAGACTGTGAATATGTGGGCCTCGAATGCAGCTTCTGAAGTGGCTGAATTGTATTGAAAACAAATCCACCGTTGATTGGCTGTGAGGGCTCAGCTGTTTGTGATGGCGTCTTTCTCACCTCTCCATCCGTCTGAATGACGCCAGTCGAGCGCCTCTCTTTTCTCGCTCGCCTCCTGTCCTTCACTCCCAGACGCTTGTCTGTCTCGGGCTCCTCCTGCTTCAACGGGTCCGTATCTGTAACACATGGATGGGGGAGGCACTTAAAAATATTGTTTAAAAAAAAAATCAATAAATGAACTCCTGAAGCATGCAACTACACTGCAAACAGCCTACAAAAGACGATTGTAATAAGAGCTAAAAATCAATTATTACAGTCGGACAAGCTATGGAACGTCTCCAGAAAGCAACTCACCCCTCTCAGCTGGTGTGAGAGTGATGATGGGACTGACGGGCTGAATGTTACGAGGAAGGGGATCAGTAGCTTTGGACACAGTCTTCTCAGCTTCCTTTAGGTCTGTTAAGGTCACACCCTGCAACAGACAAATCGCAATACATAGGTACAGACCTTTCCGTTGTCTTCCGGTTAACAGAAGAGGTGGCATTCGCACACATTAGCAACATTTTGAAGCAAGTTGAAATGGCATTACAAAACACAAGATGTTTTCTTGGGATTTATCACTGGTGTTGTTCCGATACCGAATTAAAACAGTGGTGTCGGTATCGGTGACTACTAACAAGTAACATGCCGATACCATTAATTCCAATGCTAATAGAGTGGTACCTCTACTTACGAACGCCCCTTCATACGAAATTTTCAAGTTACGAAACTCCTCAACAAGAAAATATTGCCTCTTCTTACGAAAGAAGTTTCAGGATACGAAAGGTAAAAATACAGTATGGGCCGCTACTCACAGCTCCCAGAGTTTCCTGAACGCAACATACTTATAGCTGCTCTGCCATTGGCTATTACTGGCATCTTTCTGGCATCCCATTGGCTAAGAGGGACCTGTACCATATTTGACCATAGATACAGAATAGAATGTGTCTATGTAGCGTCCTCGTCATTCGCCCTCGGGCCTTGAGGTGTTTAGTTTTACGTAAATGTATTAACTAACAGCTGACGAATTTGTGCAAAAATTAAAATAATTGGTAATTGATGAAGGCTAAGTTGCACAGTAAGTTTTTAATTGCGACAAGACGGGCCTTTCTTGGAAAAAGATCCCCCGCCGTAACTGAAGTTTCCATCAAGTTTCAGAATTTATTGAAAAGAATCACCCAGAAAAAATGTTCACCATTCGGGCGATCGCTCACTATGATGATGTTTGCCTTGGACATTTTCGAAGTATTGTTTAAAAAAAAAACTAAAAACAAGGGCTCCAGGTGGAGGAGTGGAACTGTCACTTGCCCTCAGGAAATGATGTGCGGCTTACATGATGTAAGTGTGAGTGAGTGAGTGATAAATAAAACAAAAATAAATAAAATAAAAATAAACAAGATTGTTAAAAAAAACGAACATCATTGGGTCAGTTCTTTACAAAACACCAGGCAAAAACACAGAGAGAACGTGAATCAAAAAGGGCAAAAAATGAAGAGGACATCAGTTAAAAAGGTAAATGACCATTTTTATTCTTTACTCTATTCTTTGTTTTTACATTATGCACAACTCTCATTTATTGTGCAATAATCTCATTGTAACATGTATTTGTTACATGTTTTGATGCATTGTTATGCTTTATAAAACATTTATGTCTGAATTTTGGGAGGCTTGGAACGGATTAGGGCATTTACATGGAAAATATGTCTCTACTTACAAAATTTTCTACTTAAGAACTTTCTTCCAGAACCAATTAATTTCGTAAGTAGAGGTACCACTGTATAGGACTTTGGATGCAGCATTTTGTGTCTTGCTCATGCACAACATTCACTGATGTGTGACATGCTCACTGCATGCTGATCTAAGATATCCTATTGGTCCTTGAATGCTCTGAACCAATGGCAGGACAGCTTTTTCATGTTGAGAAAAACAAACAAACTTAGGTATCTGTATGGTATCGGCATCGGCCGATACTGCAAAGCTGAGTGTCGGAATCGGTATTGGGGGGCCAAAAAACTGTATCTGAACACTATTTATCACCAATGCTTGCGAGGTCTGTCTGCACCAAAAACGTTTAATTCCAATTTGCATTTTACTCACAGCAATAAATATTATCACCACTACAGCAGTTACTAACCCTAACTGATAAAGTAAGTTGCTTCCAATTCCATTATTCATGTCAGATTTCTGTTATTGTTGTTATCATTGAAAGATGGACAGTGGTGAATAAAAACAATTGGGTAAGCTTTTTTTTTTCTTTTTTTTTTAAAATATTTTAACTGTAATTACAGCAAACAGTTTTGTTTTTGTTTTTTTTGTTTTTTAAATATACATTGCATGAGAAGACCTTTCATGGTGTTGGATCTAAAAAGCAGTGCAGCCTTAAGAAAATAACTTATTAGTTCGGCAAAGCTTCACTTTGGTCAGGAAATTTAAGGTGATTAAACTTTATGGGCACTTCAGGGTTAGGCATGGAAATGCATTCAGAGCTATGGACACACTCCTGATGAAAACAACAAGATTGAGAAATACTGTGGACTAGGGGTGGGACAAAAAACCGATTCGACCGAACCATCGGTCGTCAAGGGGAGCTAAACGACCGTATCGGTAGCAGACTTGTCAACCGATACAAAATCCGCCGGGAATCCTTAGATACATTGCTTGTAAAGCTGTGGACCGGATATCGCGTGGCTGTGAATCGGTTTCGAGTGAGGCTTCATGGTTTTCATAACAATAGCAAGAGTTCTGCGCCGTGCTCTACTTGTTTTGTTTACATTTCAGTAGTATCACTATTCAAGCTACTTCCCTGTTTACAGAGAGCTAGCAAAGTAGCGCTCAGAGACGCTTCATTCCCCGGATGTTGTAAACATAATGCAAAGACGTTACGCACCTTGGGGAGGAGCCTACCGTGAACGCCGTGCTCGCGACACGGCGCGCGCGCGCACAATGAGTGACAACATGCAACAGTTAGCAGAAGCTAACCCATTGCTATCGAGTCCTCTCGGTGCACTTGTATGTCCCGGGCCGGCGTTGGTACTGCGCTCGAGCCAAAAAGAATAACTCCCGTGACGATCCAATGCATGGATTCAAACGACACAGGTATGTCCCACAGCCAACACACCAGCTATGCTAAAAGCACACTGCAAGTATCTCATTTCTCAGTTTGTGGCTCCCTGTCAACGTATACAACTAGCATGAGCAGTAGATAGGAGAACTGAGACGTGCCCGTGATTACGTCATCAAACGCAAAATGAACGACAGCCCAAAAAAAAAAAAAAAAAAACATAAATAGCAGTGATTCCGTGGTCATCATCTTGTCTCAGATTAAAAAAAACAAAAAGATGTCATACATTAACCAAAAATGAATATGATGGAAAAAGAAAAACAAATATTGTTAAAAACAAAAATTGTTGATAAAAAGGGAAGGGCACTTTTGGAAATATTTTTGGATATATTAAGTGGTTAAAATGTGTTTGATAGATTTATTGTTCCATAAGGTGGCTTCATATTTCTTTTGGCTGGACGGTAGGTTTATTTCATGTCTTAAATTTATGTTTCTGAAATACTTCACAATGTGCACATATTCTGTTTAATTGTGTTGGTGTCTTTTTAAAGGTTAAATATTTATATTTCAAATTGAATTATCAGCCTTTTTTTCCTGATCCTTATTTTGAATAAAATAAATAAATAAAAAAAATAAAAAACAATTATAACTCTCAATAACGACTAATAAATATTTAACCTGATACATTTTTCAGTCATATCGCCCAGCCCTTTGTTGCGGTCCATTTAAATAATTAATTCAATATATAAAAATATAGAAGACATTGTTGTTGTTCTTTTTTAACACATTTGTAGATACTGTAAAAATTTGTGGTGTTTTAAGATTAATGTTTACAAACAACAAATGTCACTATAAGTTTTGAATATTGAAATTAATCGTATCGAATCGAAAATTGTATCGTTCCCATACTTAATCGAACCGTATCGAACCGTTCTGTTCTGAAAGATAATCGTTTTTCAATCGAATCGCAACCTGTGTATCGAGATACATATCGAATCGGCCTCATGTCAGAGATTCCCACCCCTACTGTGGACACAAGCTGCACATTCAGTGTACAGTTGACAATGCATCACAGATCATCAGCATTGAAATCATCGGTCAAATGTTTACATGTGATGTGATCTATTGCAATTTACTGTTTACATGTGTCAACCGTTTCACAGCAGTGTGACGAACTGAGCAATTTACAATATACTGTATATTCATCAAATGGAGGTGTGTCTATCTAGCACATAACTTGTAATCGTTTTTACACTTGTGTTCAGAGGAATAAAGAGGATACATATGTCCATTATTGAAACCAAAGAAGACTGATGATGTCACTACGTATTGACAACAGTGTATACATGAATGAAATTCCATTTGTAGTCTGCCATTTTCATCCAGGTTGAACATTCAATTCCTTTCTAATCTGAATTCACGGCTCCATGCAAATCCGCTATGGATGGTCAAATCATTTAGCAAATTTGACAATATTCATCTTCCCCTTCATGAGTGGGGTGTGCAAGCACTTCACAACGTGCTGCATCTGACTTGCTATATTCACTCACATTCCAAACACTACACACAGAACAGAAAGGAGGCATAAGCGCAGGGCGACTCGCTATAAAAATCTACTTCAAACCCCGTCTGCATACCTGAGTGGAGCGGCGGGATTGGCGCAAGAGTCGAGAGCGAGCTTTCCTCTGAGACTCAGACTCCTCATCTCTGACTGGAGCCTGAAACCTGAATAAAACAAAAAAAAAAGGACAATACAACTAAGAGACACACATACATGTTAAGTAAACACTTTGGGAAGCTCTTTTCAGAATTCATGTATGTATGTAGTTGTGTATTTCCTACTTGCGCCGCTCAGTAGTAGGCGTGTTGGGACTCTCAGACGTACTGTCCCTCGTATGAGGGGTGGGCTGAACTCTTGCAGTGCGAACCGACTTGTCCTGTTCCTTATCTTCCTCCCCACCTCTCTCGTCTGATGCCTATATTGCAGATATACAAATCATCCATCCATACAAATTGGGATTTTATTTACATTGTCAAAGTGTGCAAGGAGAATTAACTCCTCTATAGATGTGTTCTTAAAACAATGTGAGCGACACTACCACCTACTGTAGTGAATGCGCAATTACACTTCGCTCCCCGCTATTTGAGAAGGACTGAACAAGACTAATATAGTTATAGCTGGGGATTTAAAAAAAAAAATTTTTTTAATACCCTGCTGAATTTGTACATTTTATCACTTAACAGTCATTTGTTTGGTACTTTATTAATGATGGTAACAGACAAAATGTCTGTCAAAACCGAATGGAAAAAAAACAAAACATAAAAGGTGTAAAATGTTGAGCATTTTATCGCATGAAAAAACACGCCATATACAGGACACCCCTTTTAATACTTGTCCTCACTGGGGTCGCAGGCATGCTTGAGCCTATCCCAGCTGACTTTGGCTGGTAGGCCAGGCACGTAATCATGTAAAAGTTGTCAAATGTTGTGCATTTTATTGGGTGAAAATAAGTATTTGATCATGAAAAACTCTGCCAAAATTCTTGCTCCCACAGACTGGCTGGTGCTCATTTGTCACACAGCTGTGCACAATCAACCACTTAACAAAACTTCTCATTTCAACCCATTACAAGTATACATAAAGCACAACTGTTCTGATTTTTTTTTCATCTGTCACTTATTACAGGGTAAAGAAATTAAAATGAAATGCCAACGATGTACTAATGAAGTAATACACAATATATAGTAATATATTGGTAGTACACATATTGGTTTGAAAATGTATATGAATACAGTTTTAAGTTGAATGAATTTTACAACTTCCTGTAACTTTGATACATATATGGCATGTGAGCAATAATCATACTCGAGCTCCTTGAACAACTGCCCAGACAATACATAGATGGTCTCTCTTTGAAATACAATGAATGAATCCACAAAACGGGCTTGTAAATCTCACCTTGTCAACTGAACTGGCTGCAGATGTGGTTCCACTCTCGTCTGGACTGGACACAGTGGAGCTCTCTTGAGAAAGACAACAAACAGTTGGTTGAGCCTCAACACAGACAATTATGGAAAACTAATTGATCATCTTCACAGCTGTTTTACCGGGACTGCTCTCCTTGTCCTCGCTGAGCTCCAGGCCTCCTGAGACCCCCCTCTCTTTAGACTGGTCCTGCAAGGTCATCTTGTCTTTGCTGCTCATCCTGCACACTGAGCTCCTGATGCGCATGAACGGAGAGGAAGAAATTAGCATGCAGTGTTTGACTAGGTGTCATTCAATTTTGTTTTCCTTTAAGAAAAAAAAACAAAACAACTGAAGAGTGTGAAGACTTATTTTAGGATACTGTCCAACAATTTCACTCAGTGATGAATTGACGTACAAAGGTACCAATATTAGGGATAGGCCAATTATCAGCCGGGCCAATTATCAGTGACAATATTTGGCATTTTGACAAATATCAGAATCGGCCTTCAGATTAGTAAAAAAAGGCAGATGCCGGAAGCTGGTATCTCACTGAGCGGGGAATGCTTGTGAACGTAACGAAATTTAGGGTATTAGTCAGGATTTCTAAGCTCTTCACAGACCGTTTTTACTTTTCACAAAACAATTTTGAACATTTTCTGACAATTTTTACTACCTGTGAAGATCTTTTGAAAACTTTTAGGAACCCTGATGAAATCCCAAATTAATTGCATGTGGATGCATTTGTCACTCAGTGAAATACAGGAAATTTTTCATTTATATATATATATATATATATATATATATATATATATATATATATATATATATATATATATATATATATTTATTTATATATATATATAAATATATATATTTAAATATAAATATATATAAATATTAGGGGTGGGAATCTCTGACATGAGGCCGATTCGATATGTATCTCGATACACAAGTTGCGATTCGATTGAAAAACGATTATCTTTCAGAACAGAACGGTTCGATACGGTTCGATTAAGTTTGGGAACGATACAATTTTCGATTCGATACGATTAATTTCAATATTCAAAACTTATAGTGACATTTGTTGCTTGTAAACAATCTGAAAACACCACAAATTTTTACAGTATCTACAAATGTGTTAAAAAAGAACAACAACGTCTTCTATATTTTTATATATTGAATCAATTATTTAAATGGACCAGAACAAAGGGCTGGGCGATATGACTGAAAATGTATCAGTTTAAATATTTATTAGTTGTTATTAGGGGTGTGAATTGCCTAGTACCTGACGATTCGATTCGTATCACGATTCACAGGTCACGATTCGATTCGATACCGATTAATCCCGATACGAATTTATAAGTCGATTGTTGCGATTTTTTTTCATTCAAATTTAGAAAATACTAATCAGTAAGCTTGTAGAGTGTAAGATTTATATGAAAATGTATTATTTATTTATCTGAAATTTCAGTCTTATAGAGGTTGTAATCTGTTTCATGTTTGACCAGCATTAAAATAAAATATTAAGGCTTAATGTTCCGTTCATATAACATTCTTCCATGCTCAAGGTGTGAATCCTAACCCGAAGTCAGACGTTTTGTTGAATATTTTTCCATTAAAAATGGAAGTTTAAAAATTGATTCTCACACACAAAAAAAAGAAAAAAAAAAAAAGGCAATGACGATAAGACGTTGAATCGGTAAGACTACCGAATGAACAATTCTGAGCTCTTAAAAAAATAAATAAAATAAAATAAAATAAAAAATAAAAAATCGATTTTTGTTTATTGAATCGATTCGAGAATCGCGCGATGTAGTATCGCGATATATCGCCGAATCGATTTTTTTAACACCCCTAGTTGTTATTGACAGATATAATTGTTTTTTGTTTGTTTTTTGTTTGTTTTTTTAATTCAAAATAAGGATCAGGAAAACAAAAGGCTGATAATTCAATTTGAAATATAAATATTTAACCTTTAAAAAGACACCAACACAATTAAACAGAATATGTCCACATTGTGAAGTATTTCAGAAACATAAATTTAAGACATGAAATAAACCTACCGTCCAGCCAAAAGAAATATGAAGCCACCTTATGGAACAATAAATCTATCAAACCCATTTTAACAACTTAATATATCCAAAAATATTTCCAAAAGTGCCCTAACCTTTTTATCAACAATTTTTGTTTTTAACAATTTTTGTTTTTCTTTGCCATCACATTCATTTTTGGTTAATGTATGATATCTTCTTTGTTTTTTTAATTTGAGACACGATGATGACCACGGAATCTACTGTTTGTTTTGTTTTTTTGGGCTGTCGTTCATTTTGCGTTTGATGACGTAATCGCGGGCACGTCTCAGTTCTCCTATCTGCTGCTCATGCTAGTTGTGTACATTGACAGGGAGCCACAAACTGAGAAATGAGATACTTGCAGTGTGCTTTTAGCTTAGCTGGTGTGTTGGCTGTGGGACATACCTGTGTCGTTTGAATCCATGCAATGGATCGTCACGGGAGTTATTCTTTTTGGCTCGCGCGCAGTACCAACGCCGGCCCGGGACATACAAGTGCACCGAGAGGACTCGATAGCCATGGGAAATACCAAGATGTACGGCACCGGCTTCTGCTAACTGTCTCCACTGTTGCATGTTGTCACTCGGTGTGCGCGCGCGCGCGCGCCGTGTCGCGAGCACGGCGTTGACGGTAGGCGGAGCCAAAAAGAATAACTCCCGTTACGATCCAATGCATGGATTCAAACGAAACAGGTATGTCCCACAGCCAACACACCAGCTATGCTAAAAGCACACTGCAAGTATCTCATTTCTCGGTTTGTGGTTCCCTGTCAATGTATACAACTAGCATGAGCAGCAGATAGGAGAACTGAGACGTGCCCGCGATTACGGACAGCCCAAAAAAACAAAACATAAACAGTAGTGATTCCGTGGTCATCATCGTGTCTCAGATGTAAAAAAAACAAACAAAAAAGATGTCATACATTAACCAAAAATGAATGTGATGGCAAAAGAAAAACAAAAATTGTTAAAAACAAAAATTGTTGATAAAAAGGGAAGGGCACTTTTGGAAATATTTTTGGATATATTAAGTGGTTAAAATGTGTTTGATAGATTTATTGTTCCATAAGGTGGCTTCATATTTCTTTTGGCTGGACGGTAGGTTTATTTCATGTCTTAAATTTATGTTTCTGAAATACTTCACAATGTGCACATATTCTGTTTAATTGTGTTGGTGTCTTTTTAAAGGTTAAATATTTATATTTCAAATTGAATTATCAGCCTTTTGTTTTCCTGATCCTTATTTTGAATTAAAAAAACAATAATTATAACTCTCAATAACGACTAATGGATAGTTAAACTGATACATTTTTCAGTCATATCGCCCAGCCCTTTGTTGCGGTCCATTTAAATAATTGTTTCAATATATAAAAATATAGAAGACATTGTTGTTTTTCTTTTTTCACACATTTGTAGATACTGCAAAAATTTGTGGTGTTTTAAGATTAATGTTTACAAGCAACAAATGTCACTAACTTTTGAATATTGAAATCAATCGTATCGAATCGAAAATTGTATCGTTCCTAAACTTAATCGAACCGTATCGAACCGTTCTGTTCTGAAAGATAATCGTTTTTCAATCGAATCGCAACCTGTGTATCGAGATACATATCGAATCGGCCTCATGTCAGAGATTCCCACCCCTAATATATATATATATATATATAATATATATATATATATATATATATATATATATATACACACACACACTTTTTTTTTTTTTTTTTTTTTTTTTTTTAATGCTAGAGCATACAGAAGGCTTTGATGCAGCATCTCAACTGCAAAGAACGGTTTCAGAAATGGTAGTTATTACACAAACAGCCAGCAGGTGGCAGCAAAGCAAAGGAGATCAACCAGAGCCATGTTGAAAAGAGCTCAATTACTCACAATTCTAAATAGATTTGTGAAAATTGATTAAACTTAGCTATATTTTAATGCTAATTGCTGCAAAACGGAAACTGATAGAAACTTACTTTTTTTCCTAATGAAAGAAGAGAGAGATTAATCTTTCTTTTACTAGGTTCCATGTTTTTATAGCAATAGAAAACAATATTCTGTGGGCCTTGCAAAATCAGACAAAATCCAGTAAAACAGCCGGGAGCGAACAGGATTGCTTCTGTGAAAATGGCTGGGAGCGAATGAGTTAAAAATAAAAAATAAATATTAAAATTAAGAAATTATGTTAAAATTCTGGAAAACGTTACCTCCAGTACAAATTTACTTGCTTACTTATTAATTTAGCATAACACATGCCCATGAGTCTGGAAGCTTGTTGTAATTTTTGTTAGAATTTTAAAACAAATATTTTAACTCTTTGTATGTTTAAGATTAAAAGAAAAAGTACATTTTTAAAATTTTGGCGATGTTTTCTCTTACTGAAAATGAATATTGGCTTGAAATATTGGTCTCCTTGACTACTAATCTGGTTTGGTCTTGAAAAAAACATATCGGTCTAGCACTAACTAACCAATATGATGGTTAAACCAAATGAGTGTCAAAATAAGGCGGTGGCCATGAGAAGAAGTGTATTTATGCTTCCTGCTTTCCTAGTGTGTAGACGCAATCTGCTCTGCTCCTGCTTTGCTTTGCATTCTTTCAGCTGATAACTTCTTTTTTTCTTTCTTTTTCTGGGATTTTTCCTGGACATTTGCCTCGATGTGGCTGTACTACCTTTTTGTTTGGTAGATACAACCAGCTGGGCGCATTTTTCAACATTTTATTTTTATTTTTTTGGAAACTCCTCACGATTAACGTGAGCACGGCCTGCTAATCAGCACGCGACTGCTACTAGCAGCATGGCTGGACGAATGATGCCTTCCATCTCGACCGATGAATACCACAAACTTCTTCAGAAGATGGCAGTGCTGGAGACAAGAATGCACTGCCTTGAAATGTTTGTGGAGGTGAATGGAAAATCATGGAATGACACCACACTGCCAATGTCTCCAAACGGTGGTCATGAGCATGCTAACAAACAGCTAGCTCCATCCACCGACCCTCTGTGGAATGTGCTGGGAGCAAAGCCAAAACTGAGGAGTCGTCGCCCAACAGCTGGACCTGACCGCCAACTAATGCCTGAGGAAACACGTCGGCCTATGCAAAAGGCTACCTCAACCCCAAGAAATCAGTCTTGGGCGTTGGTACCAGCAAGAAAAAGGAAACAGTCTCTTGGCCGACGAAGACAAAATACTGATATCAAACTGAGAAACAGGTTTGCCGTGCTGTTGCCGAGCCAGCAAGCCTCGGGGGATCACAGCACCAGTCAAAGGTATGAAACCGGACCTCCTCAGCAAATCCGTTCAGCTACTGAAACACAAACACTGATAATAGGCGACAAAGCCTTGTTTGGTGTTAAACGTCTGTGAAGCAGAAAAAACACAAAAGTTCTGTGTTTTGCTAATGACATGGTGCTGGACATTTCTGAAAAAGTCGACAAGATTGCTACTGACTACCCGACTGTGAGATCGATTGTGATTCACACAGGAGCATTCGATGTGTTGAAAAAACAGTCGGAGATACTGAAGCAAGACTTTATTACCCTTCTACACAAGATAATATGCCTAAGCGCAGAGGTTTTTCTGAGTGGTCCTCTGCCTACTGTCCGACCAGGTGATGAGCGTTTCAGTCGGATTATGTCACTCTCGAGATGGCTGAAAAGCATCTGTGCTTCTTACTCAGTGAACTTTATTGACAATTTTTCTATGTTTTGTCGCCATCTTTTCCAACGCAATGGGATTTATCTCAATAAGCAGGGAGTCAGATTACTGACAGCCAACATCTTCCATAGCGTGCGTCACTGGATGCTATGTTCCCAAAACAAAGGACATGAAACACAACAACCGATAAGAAGAGGATCTGGTGAGGCTGGCTCACTATCTTGCACTCCCTGCCCTTCAGAACAGATTGATTTGTCCTCATCTGCCCACACTCCAAACACCGAACATCCAGCTCCCCTGCTCCCGAACGACACCTGCCAAACACCACCACGACCACCACCACCAGTTTCACTACCAGATGCACCCCCGCGCTGTGCACCGCCCCCGAATGACCCGATGACTGACTCGCCAGCGAGTCTCACCAACAGGTTGAGCAATCTGGTCAATCTCTCCATACAGCTAAATAAAAGTCTCTCCAGGCAGCTGCCTGCTGATGACGGTTCGCCCATGCTCCCCCCAAGACGCCACATTCAGCTATCCACTAATCGTCTGACTCCACCAAGCCTCAGCATACAGCTCCCCACCCGCCGACCTCCATCTTTGGCTATGGAGAATCTCAACTACAGCTCGGTCTGATGTTTTGGGTCCAGACTACATATACAATATAAAAAACGTGTGTTCCCAGAATAAGTCAGGACCCAAGGAAGCTTGTAGCATTCCTGTGATTACAAGAAATAGAAAGTTGGCAAAAGAAATGAGAAGAAATAAGTCAGAAGCTACAAACCTAGTCAGTATAGCTTGTGAACCTCTGACTAAACCAGCGTCTCCGATTGCCACTGTGAGACTAGCGCTACTAAATACAAGATCACTAGTTAACAAATCATTGTTGATTCATGACATTATTATGACATATGATCTTGACTTATTTCTCCTCAGTGAAACATGGCTAACAGAAGGTTCCTGCAACACGGTTCTCAATGAGGCAACACCAACAAATTTTAGTTTCATGAACAAATGTCGTAATGGCAAAAAAGGTGGTGGACTTGCTGCCATTTTTAAATCTCTATTTCAGTGTAAAGAAATTTCATTGGGAAGCTTTAATTCATTTGAATATCTTAGTCTTTTGGTAAAAGGTGAACCAAACATCGTCATTGTCAGAATTTATAGACCTCCAAAACAAAAAGGCAGATTCATGGAGGAATTTGAAGAAATGCTGTCAGTAATTTGTACCGACTATGATTATCTGATCTTAACTGGAGACTTTAACATTCATGTTGACAACAACTTGGATAAAAATACCAAAGAATTTTGTAATATACTTGATACTTTTGGTCTCTCACAACATGTAAAAGGTCCAACACACAATCAAGGTCACATTCTTGATCTCGTCATCTCTAAAGGTGTTGACATTTTATCTGTTGAGGTGAAAGATCTGGCTATTTCAGATCATTCCTGTGTGTTTTTTGAATTACAAACAATCCCAGAAGTTCAAACAACTACTGTCTCGATTAAAAAAAGGTACATAAATGAGAATACAAGCAACATGTTTATGGAATTAATGGCTGCATCACCAACTGTAAATGCAGAGACCGTTGATGAACTTCTGGATGAATTCACCTCAAAAATCTCAAATGTTTTGGATGCTGTTGCTCCTATTAAAACTAAGACCATTTCATCCCGAACTAAAACACCTTGGAGGCGTACTACCAACATAATGACTTTGAAATCTAAATGCAGAAAAGCAGAGCGAAAGTGGAGAAAAACTAAACTCCAAGTTCATTTTGACCTGTACAGACAATGTCTTTGTCATTTTAACCAAGAGTTAGTAATAGCTAGACAACAACACTTTTCTGAAATTATTAGTAGGAACCTCAACAATACACGCACTCTATTTGGCGTGGTTGACAAACTTACAAATCCCCCAAATCAAACAGCGCCAGAACTCCTCTCAACAGATAAATGCAATGAATTTGCCTGCTACTTTAGTGAAAAAGTACAAGCTATCAGGTCAAACATTGTTACAAACCAGCAAAATAACAAAACGATGCTGCACTTAAAATCACCTAGGAATAATTTAATTACCATGACAGAATTTGACTCAGTGGATCAAAATACTGTAGTAGACTTGGTTCAGCAATTGAAACCTTCCACGAGCTGTCTTGACACAATACCATCTGGCTTTTT
This sequence comes from Festucalex cinctus, assembly GCF_051991245.1. Classification (NCBI taxonomy): domain Eukaryota; kingdom Metazoa; phylum Chordata; class Actinopteri; order Syngnathiformes; family Syngnathidae; genus Festucalex; species Festucalex cinctus. The sequence goes on along the minus strand of NC_135416.1, from coordinate 25,762,880 downwards.
CAAAACCATTGTGAAATCTGTTCAGATCGATTTACAACAAATAATTAATTGCTCACTTCAATCAGGTGAACTTCCTAAATGTCTGAAAGTAGCCGCCGTCAAGCCCATTCTAAAAAAAAAAGAACACTGGATGTCTCCCTGCTAGCAAATTACAGACCAATCGCAAACCTTCCCTTCGTAACTAAAATAGTTGAAAAAGTGGTTTTTAATCAACTCAGCAATTGTTTTAGCTTAAACTGACTTTTGGATAAATTCCAGTCAGGTTTCCGACCTCATCACAGTACAGAAACAGCTCTGATTAAAGTACTGAATGATATAAGATTGAGCACTGATGCAGGGAAGGTATCAGTGCTCGTCTTGTTGGACCTCAGTGCAGCATTTGACACGATTGATCATAATATACCGTTAGACAGGCTGGAAACTTGGGTGGGGTTAAATGGAACAGTCCTTAAATGGTTCAGGTCCTATTTGGAGGAAAGGAGTTACTTTGTGACCATTGGAAATTTTGAATCTGATCGAAAGGCCATGACATGTGGGGTCCCTCAAGGGTCAGTCCTTGGACCCCTGTTGTTCAGTCTGTATATGTTACCTTTGGGTCAAATGCTTCAGAACGCCGATGTTGACTATCATAGTTATGCAGATGACACACAACTGTATTTATCTATGTCCCCAAATGACAGCAGTTCTATTAACGCATTGTGTCATTCTCTAGAGCAAGTTAACAACTGGATGAACCAAAATTTCCTTCAGCTGAACGAAAACAAAACGGAGCTCATTGTTTTCGGCAATAAAGAAAAGAGGATTGCTGTTAAAAAACAGCTTGAGTCACTGTCTTTAGAAACTAAAGACCAAGTTCGAAATCTTGGGGTACTAATAGACTCAGATCTGACCTTCAGCAATCATATTAAATTCATCACTAAAACAGCCTTTTACCACCTGAAAAACATATCCAGACTGAAGGACTGCATGCTTCAAGCAGACCAAGAGAAGCTTATCCATGCTTTTATCTCCAGCAGACTAGATTACTGTAACGGTCTTCTGACTGGACTCTCTCAAAAGAACATGAGACAATTGCAGCTCATTCAGAACGCTGCAGCTCGAGTTCTGACCAAAACAAAAAGATCAGAACATATTACTCCAGTACTTAAGGATTTACACTGGCTCCCTGTCAGCTGTAGAATCGATTTTAAAGTTCTGCTACTCGTCTATAAATCACTAAATGGTTTGGGTCCTGAATATATCCAAGAAATGCTGATTGAGTACAAACCCAGCAGGGCTCTGAGATCCACAGACTTGGGCCAACTAGTGAAACCCAGAGTTCGAAGCAAACATGGTGAAGCTGCATTTAGCTATTATGCTGCACACAGATGGAATAGGCTACCAACAGAAGTGAAGTCAGCCCCGAGTGTAAATGCTTTCAAATCCAGGTTAAAAACTTTGCTTTTTTCTTATACCTTTGATTAGGGACTTTTAAACAGCTTTAATTAAGTGTTTTTTTTTTTAAATATTATTTTAAACTTTTTTATGTTAAATGTTTTAAAGTTTGTTGAATAATGTTTTAAGATTGTTATTGTATGTTTTTTTTTTTTTTTTAGTAAATTTTGTAACCTATTTTTATTTATTTATTTTTTTCCTCTGAATGTTAACTATTGTTTTTTGATGCTTATGTGTTGTCTTTCCTCGTGTAAAGCACATTGAGTTGCCTTGTGTATGAAATGTGCTATACAAATAAACTTGCCTTGCCTTGCCTTGCCTTGCCTATTTAAAGAGATCTAAAATGATTTATGGCACTTTACTGTACTGTATTTATTTTAATATATTTAATTCAATCTCCGGTGTAATAACCTTATTTATTGATTGAATTGTTATTTTATTATTATTATTAATTCAATCTCTAGTGTAATAACCTTATTTATTGGTTGATTGAATTATTATTATTATTATTATTATTAAGTCAATATCTGGTGTAATAACCTTATTATTGATTGATTGAATTATTTTTTATTTTATTATCTGTTCTTATTGCTGCTGGAAATGTAAATTTCCCAGAGGGAGCCATCCCAAAGGGATCAATAAAGTCAAGTCTAAGTCTAAGTCTAAGTAATTATCAAATACTGACAACCATTTGCCAACTATTCTAATATTTGAAAATGTGTGACAGAGCTAAATGCTCACCAAGATTATCAAGCATTGGATGAATACTAACCTCCGTTTTTTATTTTGTGCATTAACAGTGGTAGCGCCTTGTTGGTTTTGCCGTTCTCGTATGGACTGCTCGTTGCGCCACTATGGAGACACAGTTATTTAGTGATCAGGGCATGTGACTGGATTAATAAAGAAAAATGTCTCACATTAGCTTGTTTCTGAGCTAAATCCTCTAGGAGGTCCTCCACGCTTTCATCTGCTACATCCAAAGGTGTTTGACCCTGCAGAATATATGTCACAATGATTGGTAAAACAAAAAGAAAGTGTTCAAAATAAAATTCGTTATCAATAAAAAGTAAAAAAGAGAAGGCTCACTGCGCTACTGCGAGCTTCCATATTGCACATCTGTTCAGCTAAAATGTGACAGGCTTCCCCCTGACCCCAGTGTGCGGCAGCGTGTAGAGGAGTCCACCCATCAAAGTCCATCGCCGACACGTCCAGCCCACATTGACAAAGTAGCCTGGACATCGTCATGTAAACAAGACAGTCTCATGCGGATTTACTCACTTGAAGGGGTTTATGATGGCGACGACTCTTCCCTAATCATACACAAACTGAACTCAAGCGTCCTCACTTACTTGAGAGCTTCCACGTAGCCTTTGGCCGCAGCCACGTGAAGAGGTGTAGCTCCAGTCCTGGGATGTCGTACTTCAACAGGTGGTCCCTCAGTCAGCCAGGTCAGAGCATCTCTTGTGATCTGCTCCTCCTCTACCCGCTTGACTGCCTCCAAGTCCACACCTAAACACAAATACTTTTACATCAACTTATATTTACTTGTGGCTCATATTGAGACTAGAAGGCTTGATTTACTATGGGTATAGAAAGTATTCAGTTCCCTTTAAATTTATCACTGTTTCATTGCAGCCATTTGCTAAATAAAAAATAAAAAAAAGTTCATTTTCTTTCACATTAATGCACACGATCTTAAGTTGAATGAAAAAATGTAGATTTTTTTTTTTTTTTTTATTAAAAAGAAAAACTGAAATATCGCATGGTCGTAAGTATTCAGAAAACCTCATATTTAATTAGGGCTGGGTATTTCCGCCAACCTCACGATACGATACGTATCACGATACAGGGGTCACAATACGATACGTATCGCGATACATATGTATCCCAATACTTGATCTTCAAGGCGATACGTATCCCGATATATTACATTAATTTACTTCCATTTTCTAATAACAGTCATATGTAGGGGTGTGAATTGCCTAGTACCTGACGATTCGATTCGTATCACGATTTACAGGTCACGATTCGATTCGATCAATCCCGATAAGAATTTATAAGTTAATTGTTGCGATCTTTTTCCATTCAAATTTAGAAAATACTAATCAGTAAACTTGTAGAGTGTAATATTTGTATGAAAATGATTTATTTATTTATCTGAAACTTCAGTCTTATACAGGTTGTAATCTGTTTCATGTTTGAACAGCATTAAAATAAAATATTCAGGCTTAATGTTCCGTTCATATAACATTCTTCCATGCTTAAGGTGTGAACCCTAACCCGAAGTAAGACGTTTTGTTGAATATTTTTCCATTAAAAATGGAAGTTTAAAAATCGATTCAGCCGCCGAGTGAATCGATTCGAGAATTGCGCGATGTAGTATCGCGATATATTGCCAAATCGATTTTTTTAACACCCCTAGTCATATGTATACCTAAAGGATTTGTTTGTTATGCTGACTGACAAAAATATTTTTGTTAGCAGCTCTTCTTGTTAACCACCAAGTGGCATGCCTGGTTTAAATGTGCACGCACTGCAGAACAAGGAGCAACTTTCACAGATACACCGGGAAAATGTATTAATATGCATGAACCGATATGAGCAAAAATATAAAAGTATTAAAATGATTAAAGTATTAAAAGTATTAAAGTATTAAAACAGCATTTCTTTTTTCACGTAACACATTCTATTTCGTTTTTAAACAAAATATACGAAAATTGGTACATTAAGACACGCGCCATGTTAAGTTTATACTCAACTCAACTTTATAAAGTGCTTTAAGAACAGGCGTTGCTGTATACAAAGTGCTGTACATAAATATCAGTTTTGCAGTAAACAAGAACAAAGCAAACATTTTGAAGTGTGAATACAGGTTTTTTTTTTGTTTTTTGTTTTTTTTACAAGTAAATACATTTTACATCAGTGAATAAATAAGAAGTAGTGAATAAAGAGATAAATACATACATAAATAAGTAGACTAAACATCAAAACACCAAGAACAAGTCTCATGGTGCGGCAAAAGCCAAAGAATACAGATGTGTTTTAAGACGTCTTTTAAAAGAGGATAACGAGGGGGGACTGCCTAATATATTTAGTGGTAGGTCGTTCCAAAGGGAGGGACCGGCAACAGCAAAGTAAAAGAATGTGGATATTCTTCCTCTGCTTTCATTTTTCTTAGCAAGACACAGCGTCCAATCACCGGTGAGCTATTTTTGCATTAATTGAAGGCAATTAACTTCAAAGACGCTGCTGGTTTTTATTTTTTAGGTACAATGCAAGCTGCAAAGGGAAACGTTAACGAGCAATATCGATTCTGACGCCTGCGTATCGATACGTGTATTGTAATGAGGCCCGCAACGATATATTGCCGTATCGATTTTTTGAGCACACCCCTATATTTAATTCATGTGCTGTCCATTTGTTCAGATCCTCTTTTAGATGGTTCAACTCCATCAATAGAGTCCAACTATGTTTAATTAAACTGATTGGCCTTGACTGGTACACATTTGTCTATATAAGAATTTACAGCTCACAGTGCATATCAGAGCAAATGAGAATCATGAGTTTGAAGAAACAGCCCTTGATGCTCAGAAAGAGAATTGAGGCAAGGCACACACACACAAACAAAAAAAAATTGCAGCACCCAGGGTCCCTAAGAGCACAATGGCCTCCCTAATCATTTAAGGAAGAAGTTTGGGTCGACCAGAACTCTTCCAAGACACGGCCGTCCAGAAAATTGACAATCGTGGGAGAAGAACCTTGGTGAAAGACCCAAAGATTACTGTGGCTGAGCTCCAGAGATGCCGTAGGGAGATGAGAGAAAGGTCCACAAAGTCAATCACTGCAACCCTCCACCAGTCCGAGCTTTATGGAGGACTGGCCGGACGGAAGCATCTCTTCATATACATGGACAAAACCAGCTACTGCTCATCCCCTATCCACCACAATCCCCACAGTGAAACATGGTGGTGGCAGCATCACGCTATGGGGTTGTTTTTCAGCTACAGGGACAGGACGACTGGTTGCAATTAAAGGAAAGATGAATGCATCCAAGTACAGAGAGGTCTTGTGTGTTGAGTGCTCCTGACCTCAGACTGGGCTGAAGGTTCACCTTCTAACAAGACAATGACCTTAAGTACAGACACAGAGCAAAAAAGTCGTGGCTTTTGAACACCCTGCCAGAGCCCTGACCTAAGCCAAATTAGCATCTCCACAGAAACCCTTCAATTGGTTGTCCACCAACATTCATCATGCAACCTGATGGAACTGAAGAGGTTCTGCAAGGAAGAATGGCAGCGGATCCCCAAATCGAGGTGTGAAAGACTTGCTGCCAATGTTCCCTCTAATTTTCCGTCTGTCTGTGCATTCACACAAACTTCTCGAGCGTTCCATGGACTATGGTGAGCAACATCCACGGACTTATATATGAATGGACTCACAATGCCACTTACCCCGCAGTGTTTTCACGTTATTTACTGTCTCTACGGTGGTGCATATGATATGATATGTTACAAAAAAAAATTCACACCACTTATATATCAGATTTGTGACATGATTAGAATCAGCCCTACTTTGTTACTTGTTAGAGGTAATTTTAAGCATAATTAAGTCGAAAAACAATTTGTAAAATATGGAACCACATCATCCATTCAAATATAATGAAAAACATGCCATTTATTAAACCATGAACGTTTCTGAAACGAGTGAAGAGCTTTATTTAAGGGGCTCGTAAACTATGCCCATATTTGGACTTCCTGATTGGAGCGGTTTGCGGCGTCACCTGCAGTCTCGTCAATAGTGCGAGCGTTTGTTTAATCTATGTATGCTTCAAACTACAGTAGAACGACTGAGTGTGCACCCAAACTGCTATTGAAACTGTACGGGAAATGTGAATGGTATCCTGTTGTGTGCGTAGTAGGCGCCAGTCGGCGTCACCGTGTTGCCCATTTATTTTGGGTTGCATTTAGGCTTTTATTTATTTTTTGTCACATTTTTCTTTCCCACTCTGTTAACCACATGCGCGATTTAAACTTTTCATTTTTTATCGGAAGATTATACAAAAAATTCAAACAGTAAAGACAGCTCATGTTAGAATTTTTTTAATGCGCTGCAGACATTTGCTGTGCGCTTTGACGGTCAGAGTAGTGCGCGATTGCGCACGCGTGCTGCTTAAAGGGAACATCGCTTGCTGCATCATTCAAGTCAAGTTAAGTTTCTTTATATAGCCCTTAATCACAAAAGAGTCTCAAAGGGCTTCACACACCAAACAGGTGACAATACTAACAACATCCCCAACATTCCCAGAAGGCTCATAGCTGTACTAGCTCAAAAGGGTGCATCGTCTCAATACAGTACTGAGCAAAGGGTCTGGATACTTAGGAACAGTTTTTCTTTTTTTAATATTTTTACAAACATTTCTACATTTCTGTTTTTTTTTCTGTCAAGATGGGTGCTGGGTGTACATTAATGGGAAATAAAATGAACTTTGTTGTGCAAATGGCTGCAATGAAACAAAGAGTGAACATTTTAAAGGGGTCTGAATACTTTCCGCATCGACTGTATAGCCCCTTTAATGCTTAAATCTGATTTACTGCCTAGATCTGATTTATTTTGCTTTTCTTCCTATCAGGGCCGGCGCTAGCCATTTTGGTGCCCTAAGCATAAATGTTTTGTGGTGCCCACCCCCACCAACACTCCGTCCGCACACCCCATCACCCCTCCCCTGGTAGAAATGAACAATATCTGAGTATTTGTCAGTTTTGCTTTATTAAACAAAATAACTTGTAAGTAGGGCTGGGTTTGAAATATCGATATATCGCTATCATATCGATACACCTTTTCATATCCCAACATCGATACATAAAACCATGTATCAATATATCGACCCCCCCGTTTTTGTCAATTTATTTACACAGCCTGTGCTGTGGTTGTAATTTATTTAAATTATTATTTATTGTTTTTATAAGGCCATGTTAAATGAAACAGATTAATGTAACTGCAATGGATTAAATTCCTAATGTAAATATTCTTGATAATGCATTAAATTAGAGCAAGAAGTTTCTACTCTTTGCAGCATTGGTACTTTTGACAGTCTAAAATATGTGCTGCATGAATTCCTCAACTGAATCGAAAATTGTTGTGAATCATGAATTGAATCGGGCCCTTGTGAATCGAATTAAATCCATTCTGGAAATCTGAATCGATACCCAGCCCTACTTCAAAGTGTCAATATTGAAGTTTTAAAAATGTTCACAAAAATAAGTGATAAATAATAAGTCTTTCTAAAACTAACAATGACACCAAATACTCAAATAAATAAAGCTAAATTAATTAAAATAAAACTCAATGCCACTACTATTAACAAATAAACATCTGGAAATAAACAAATTGCAAGCAAGTTAGTAGAGGCCCTACAGAGGCACATGTCTACATTTCTGGGCTGCAAAATTGGCTATCAGGTCATCATATGACAGCTTTTGTGCAATTTCCGCATTCATGTTAGGGTATGAAATGCTCCTTGAACATATTGAAGCATTGATCCTGGATTCAGAAATACAAGACAATATTCAGGGATTCTACAATGAAATATGGTTTTGAACCAACCATGGTACAAACATTTTCTAAATTGATTAGGATTATGGTATTGTGCAGGCCTATATTTAAAACACAGGTACATGAAAATTTTAATAATCTACCTTTTTAGAGAAGGACTGATAGGGCACTATGTAAAAATTCTGGACATAATGTTAAAACTATGAATATGAAATGAAGAAATCTACTTAGCCTTAAGATGATCATTATTATTATTATTTTCAAATTACACTTTCACCAGTACATGCCGCTCTTGGCCGTTCCATATGAAACAATATTGTCTCGTCACATTACATTTAACATACCGTATAATAAACGTGCTGGTCACAACCATTCCACTGCGGCGGTTTGGAGTGTTTTTTTGTTTTTTTTTTGTTTTTTGCTAACTGTGGTCATGTAAACGTAGCTGCTACAAAATAAACTAATTGTCATTGTCATACCTGCAAGTGACGCGCGAGCATCATCTCATTGTTTTTTCTTTTCCTCTTTACTAAATAATAAACAAAAATATATTCAACTCTTCTTTATGTAGAGCACGTTAACAACAACAGCATCTATATGAAAATGATGAAGTAAACCACTAGATATAGACTGCTTATTATCAAATTACAATTACGTAACTATTTATTTGTCCTAGACTGATTTTTTACCGCATCAGGATATTTGTACATCAACTCCAGTTTGTTCCTTTTTCTAGGCACCCTTTAATGTTAACATATTCAGGGCATCTTCAAGTCTACGTTTTCCTAGTAGTTAGATAATCATGAACAGTTTTGATGGCTTGATGACATTAGGTATGTAATGACAAGCAAGTCCGGTGTATACAATTATGATGGCAGTGAATTAATTTAGATTCGTGAACAAAGTTTGTTAAAAGGCCCATTTTTTTAATTAATGTATTTATTTTTTTATTATTCTTTTACTTTCATTGTCAAAGTGACAACATATATCATAAAAATTATTGGCCCAATTCTCCTTATTGTTATTATTTTATTGTCAAAGTTAAATGACAACATACATCATAAAAATAATTCTCCGTAGATTAGGCCATATAGGAAGGCTTCAAAGAAATACAATAACCATGGAAAACCATTCACTCTGATCCATTCGATTCTTCCCAGAGAGAGAGAGAGCAGAGGTATATCCCATTTATTAAAGTCAGTTTTAATTTCTTTGGACAATTTGTCATTATTAGATTTAAAAAAAAAAAAAAAAAACTGTGAGGTCTTAGGACTCGGAGTCACACCCGTCCAGATATCTAAATCCCTGTTTTGTAATTGAGTCAAGCTTATCAAGTTGTGACAGCAAGTTGCCTACCACCCTTAGCGCTTCTGATTTGTGTTCATTTTAACATGATACCTTTCTATGCTGAGCAAGACTATAAAAGGCCTAATTCTAATCAGGTTTATTTGATGCCATTCTATCTTTACGCTGCCATAACCAATACCCAAATTGTGTCACTTTAACGCTCAGGTGTTTAGTCGCCCAAGAATGTTTTTTTTACCTTGTCTCAGAGTGTATTCCTGGAGAAGGGCCTCAGTGGTTTCATCCAGGGCGATGTCCACAGGGACGTCACCATCACAGTTGACAGCAGAGAGAGAAGCACCACGCCGCATAAGGAAACTGACAAAACAACCACAGTGAGAAATATTTTGAAAAAGAATAAATCACCTGTTTAGATGAAAACACCAAAACAAACAAATTATCTTTGTTGAGCTATAAAATTCTACCATGTGTTCTCATTTTGCATAAACGCGGTTTCCAATTCTGCACGCTGCGGCCAGCCCAGCATGTTCATTCTTTAACTGAGATGTTGTCCTGCCAAACACAGCAACAATGATAGCATTGTTGAATGCAGAAATAGCCTGGCACTCACAGAACACTCCGGCAGCAAGATATGGTGTGATACAGAATATCCACAAAGAACTTACAGCACTTTACTTTTCCATACTTTGTTACAGCCTTTATAAAATTTGATCAATTGTTTTTTTTGTCTATAAATTCTATACACAGTACCCCGTAATGGCAATGTAGTTTTGTTGTTTAAAGTTTTACAATAAGAAATTACATCTAAGTACTGTATACACTCTTTGCCACTAAGCTAAAAAAAAAAAAAAGTTTAGATTCCTGTTTCCACTGATAATCTTTTAGCCATTTCTACAGCTCAATGGGAGACCATCTGTGGTAAATCCAGTTGATTAGACATGATTTGGAAAGGCACACATGTAAGTGTAAGTTGGCAAACCAAGCATAAAGTCAAAGTAATTGTTCACGTCTGAGATAGGATTGTTTAGAGCAGGGGTCGGAGTGTCAAACTCATGTTCGTCACAGTCCATATCGTAGCTATTGTTCCCTTTAGAGGGCTATCTTATGTCTGTGAATCCATATACATAATATCATGGCGTCGGGCCGAATCCTCATAAGCCAAAATTTGGTAAATTTTACATTAAAAATAAATAAATAAAATAAAATAAAAAAATAAAAATAAAAATAAAAAATAAAAAAAAATTTTTTTTGGTTGTGTGGGTCTTATTTTTACAAATTACTGAACAATCTAAAGTGTTGAAAATGGCTTGCTGCCTTTGATGACATAATGTTAATGGTTGAACAAATATGCTGTTTTTGGGGTCTCCTGAAAAAGTGCCAATTTGAAGTTACAAGGCTTTAGCCTGAAAAGCATGAGACAAAATTCTCTGGTCTAATGAGACAAAGATTGATTTTTTTTGTTGGCATGAATACCAGGCATCAATTTTTAAAGGAAACCATACACTGCTCATCAACTGGCCAATACCATCCTCTACAGCAGTGTTTCTCAACCCTGGTCCTCGGGGCCCACGATCCAGACTGTTTTCCAATGACTCCCGATTCCCAATGCAGCCAATTATAATGACAGTTAATCAGCAAGCTCTGGAGAAGCCTGATAACGATCCTCACCTGCGTTGGAATTGGGAGACATGGAAAACAGGCTGGAGGACCAGGTGTGAGAAACTGCTCTCCAGTGAATTGCTGTAGGCATGTTTTTCAGCGGCACAACCTGGTGAATAGTTAGGATTGAGTGAAACCTGTGAAAAAGCACGCTTGACCTCAAACTGGGGTTAATGTTCCTCTTTCAGCAAGGCAACGACCATGAGCACACAGCCAAAGATCTCAGGACAGTCTGTCCTAAGGCGCTTTTCCACCGTACCGGTTCCACACCGAAGCGGCAATTTTTGTCCCCGGATGTTAGTGTCTCCACAGGACTTATTCGGGGCCGAACCGTTCCGTTGTAAACACTGTTTAGAACCCTTTCGACAGCGGTTCTGCAGCGCAGGTCGCCGGGGGACTAGTGGGACAGTGACGTCACCTGTCGTCTGATTGGCCAACAGCAACGCCGCTGCCGCCGCAAGCAACACTATGGCACATGCCCATTTCCTTGTTTTAAGCGAGAGAGGCAGAAGCGCCCGCCGGTCTTCGCCAAAGTCATAAAAATATACAATAAATATAATAATGTTTTACAGAAACTCTTAACTATATTTACAATTTAAAAGGTACTTGTGGATCGATTTATAATGTTTGTGGTTTTAAAAAACATCGCGAGGCTTGTTGTGTTTTCCTATTCACTTGAATGAGAGCTCCAGCGGCAGACCTCCATTCAGAAATAGCTGTCTTCGCGAGCCGGTCGTGAATCATAATATTTCATTCATGGTGGTCTATAAATTGTAAATATGGTTCAATGTTGGTGCGACTTGCCACTCGGGAAATGTTATTTCAGATTCGCACGCAAGGTGGGAGTGCAAGCTTGGCGTGGACGGTTCAAATGTTGCTGCCCCCTTCTCGCCGTGCGCCAGTTGTAATGGAAAACCGGCGGTTGCTGTCTGGTGTGGTTGCGTGAGGTGTGGTGTGGTGTGGTGTGGTACACGTGCGGGCACGATGGAAAAGCGGCACTAGAGTGGACCAGCTCGAGCCCAGGCTTGAATATGTCTGTCTGGGTAGATGTGAGCACCACCAACACACCACATCAAACCGGGTGATGCTTGAGAGGTGTTACTAAGTGGAATGGGTGCAGAGATGTGTACAAAGCTAGTGGAATCATATTCAAAAGCACTTGAGCCTGTTATTCCTACCAAATGTATTTAAAAAAAGAAAAAAGAAAACGGAAAAAACATTGAGCAAAGGTTGGGAATAGTTATATACATAGTAATTTCTCTTTTTTTGTAATAAATCAGCAAACATTTAAGACAAAAACCTTGTTTCTTGTTATTGTTGAAAATGAAAAATGTATTCTGTTTTGCAATAAGGCTGGAAAATTACAATTTTGGGGGGAAAGCTGTGAAAAGTTTCTAGATGCATAATACAATCGTTCCAACATTGCAGCCTTTGAACAGTGGAGACAAGAACAACATACTCTGCTATATCCCGGTAGCCACAAGAGGCAGCCACGTGTAGGGGTGTCCAGCCCTCGCTGTCAACCTGGTTCACATTGGCACCGTGCTCCAAAAGAAAGGACACCATCTCCATGCTACCGTCGATGCAGGCCTTGGAGAATTACATTTTGAATGTAAGTTTTGCTCTTGTCAAACAGTAAGAGAACAGCTCAGGTAGTAAAAGCAGCTTCACCTGATGTAACGATGTTATTCCATCAGCATTGGAACAGTTAATAATTTCAGGCCCATCCTCCTCACTGCTCATCATCTCCTTGGCCTCTTGCAGCATCACTTGGGCCTCCTCAGTGTCCCCACTCGCACACGCTGCCAGGAACTCGGCAGCTCTGTCAAACCTCACCCTTTTTCTAAACAGTATGATAGACAAAATATTGGCACATTAGGACTTTCAGATTTTATCATTTTCCATTCATCCATTTTCTATATTGCTTTTTGACACAACAAACACGATCTAGTGGTGGTGGCGGTGGTGGGTGGGGATTGTTATTGCAACATATTGCTGCACTCTCGAGTGTAATTGATATATCGATACACTGACGGCAAATATAGATATTTTATGACAACAGAAACATACTCAATGTAACACGCCACCTACTCTACAGCTAAATTCTAAATAAAGCTTTGCTGAATATTATATTGACGCAAATGCTAGCCTTAGTGGGCTTTTACTTTGAAGTCAGCCTGCGGCGGTGTGACCAACAGCTTGACTTCCCTTTTCGACGTTCCGGCTTAGGCTTACATGTCAAAAGTTTTTATTGAAATGACATATTTCCTACTAACATTATCATAATGCCATCCCGAAAGTATACCATATTTATTTAATAGCTAATTTCTTCTGATGCTAAAAATCCGCCAGTTAAATAATTACGCCGTCATTGTAGATTCAACACAAGTCTCTGACGTTAGTGGCTAACAGCTAGGGTTATAGCATTAGCAACGAATGCCTGATTGGTACGGTGGCCCTGAAGGCAAAAAAGGGCTGGCAACAACCATAGCTCTTCAGTAAAAACAAAAAAAAACACAAAAAAAACCCACCACGCTGTCCTGGCTCAAAACTTCAAAAACAACACGGTCAGACCCAGTGCTTGATTCACAGACTGACACAGCACGGACGTTAATAACCTGGACTGTGAATGCTGAAACGAGACGCGAAGCCCTCGCCAGCCATCTTTGCGTTGGCAATCGTTTAGCTCACATAGTTAGTTGAATACATTGATTTTTCTGCTGCGTTTCCACAATAATTTCTGTCTCTACGGTGAAATGCCACAGTGCGTGGCGTACGGTTGTACAAATAAGTGTTGTAGAACCTTTAAATTCACGTTTTATTGGTAAGACTAAAAACGTAAATATAAAGTTTCTCTAAAAGGTATTTTTCCAAGTGCTACTCAAAGATTTGTCTGTAATTCGTCTGCATCATGTTGTCGGAATTGTCAACAATGAGATGAAAACAAAGCTTCTCAAGAAAATAAATGCTGTAAAAAGTAAACCAAACTTCTGCAAGTCACGATTCACAATACTGAGATAGTATACTCTGAATGGTTGATGCAAACGATGAAGTTCGTTCTTTGCTAGGGTCTCATTACCCCATACAGGGATCCTGGCATAGAACACTCATGTATACATGGACTCATTTAATAAGAATAAAGGCTTGATCTGATTAAAAATTATTCATGTAAACACACCTTTTGGAATGTTCTGACCCGATTAGACTCAATCGGATCAAAATTTGTATCTGATCGACGGAGGTTGGTTATACAGATTCTTATTCCGATCAACCCGCATGAAAACAGTTTAATCGGAATGGCGAGGCTGTGTCCGGTATGTGCATGTGCTGTCTTGATCTAAATGTGTTGTGACGTCATCGTTTCCGGCCATTAAAATGGCAGCATTTTGATAAGAGTTCGTCTGCTAGGGGGGAACTTGTTTTAAAGTACTTGGAACTTGTTTTTAATCAATATGTTGCTTCAATAAAAGTGTTAAAACTATCACAACTACTGCGTTGAATGAAGTATGAACCAATCTTGAAAAATCACGTGAGCTATGTCAGCGCGTTTCACAGCTGCCGCGGGGCGAATCCGAACAGAACAAAACATGTAAACGGCAGTTTTTCCCCATCTGAAACACTCCGCTTAGAAACAGACAACATGTGGAATATTTTATATTGTATTTGTTCATTGCAAAAGCTTTAAAAGTTTATTGGGAATTATTCAACAGAAATAAAGCTCCAGAAGGGGGTTGGGGTAAATAAGCAAAACTTGTGTTAAATAACGTCATTGTCGTTTGTGCTTTCTATCAGCAAAAAGGTCAACAGATTAAAATCAGAAATTGGAATTTAGTGGAGGCGGGAAAAAAAAAACAAAAAAAATCAGGTAGCACTTTATTTTAGGCCATATTACCCAAAACCAAAGAGTAGTAGTATGTATGGTGGAATGCATTTTTCACTTTCAGTGAGAAAAGCTTCCCCAATCCTGGTCCTCAAGGGCCGGACTCGTGCCGGTTTTAGATGCAAGTTTCCGCCCACTAACACACCTGATTCATATATCAGCACATCAGCAAGCTCTGCAAAAGCCTGATAATGAGCCTGATCTTTAGAATCTGGTGTGTTGGAGGATGTCAACACCCTAAAACCCGCAGAACACCCCCCACGTCACACGTTACTTTCTCCATCCATTGAGAAGATTGGGACTTTGGATTGTTGTAATTGATTGTAGTTGATTTGTGAGGATTATTTTGATTTCAAAATGTGACGAAATGTCATTTGACTGATATAACTAGCTTGATATAACTGGTTTGTATGCTAGTCGTAGGCAAAAGCAATACAATACGCAGTTTGTTTACACCGTGTAAAGGAAGAATTTTTAATGTGTTGCATTGTGGAAATATCAGAAATGCCAACATGTTCAGAATTTAATATCATTTGTCGGTAAATGTGCACCTCTGCAGGTCAGCTAATTCTTCCTCACTTTCTGACAATGAGAGCACCTGTGCCATCTACTGTCGTGGATGTGCACTATTCTAGTCCAGCCAAAACAAAAAAACAAAACAAAACAAAAAACAAACAAAAACAAAACATGTTCCCTTAAGTCACACGAGGCCCCCATTGTGGCCTGCCCCCCTATTTGAGAAGAACCGATTTAACCATAGTTGTCACAAGCACACTCTCAATGAGTATATATTACGTAATCTGGGGAAAAAAACATTAAGGTCTTTGAGAATTCCCAAATCTACAACTTTGATCGCGAATGGATTTGATGCATCGTAGAGCAAGAACGTGCAACCCGATGTATCTCATTTGTAGTCCACCCACACAGGTCCACGCATATTCTTCATTTAGGACATTTAGGGCTAAGCTAACAAGCGTCCACCTGACAAGTTGTGTTCAACTGTTCCCCAAAGAGGTTTTCCTTACCGTCTCTTAGGAAGCGGGCTGCTTTCATCGCTTCTCGAAATACGCTGCTCACTCGGCGGCTGCTGCTGCTCGGCCTCCGGCTCCTCGGTTCCTCTTTCCACGGCATCGCTTCGCCATCTTCGCCGGGGCAAGGCCGAGGCTTTGTCGGTACAAGAACCGGCCCAGCGCTTGAGCTGCTCCAGCCGCTTGGTCCTCGCCGAGTCACCCATTAATTTATACAAGGAGGACCGCGATATTAAAAATAAAACATAGCCAGGAAACGAAAGACACACCCTCCATGCGTATGCTTCCACTTCCTGGTCTATGGCAGTGTGCAACCTGGGGGAAGCCTGTGCTCGTGCTCGTGAGATATTGGTGAGTGAGTGAACTATGCGCGCGACACTTCACACAATTCACTGAGAGGACGTCGTAACTTTGAAGGCGTATTTAGTGCAGTACAGTAATTTCTATTACAGGTACTAATAAAAAAAAAAAAAACTTCCTGCCAGGAAAGACGAAAATAATAGTCATCGTCAAACTGTAAACTGTTATCTTCAAGTATTACTCAAAATGAACAGTTCGAGTGTTTCAAGACTTGGAATGTGACCAAAGAAAACCATATGAGCAATGAACATTTATTCAATATCTCCTTCTCGTGTCCACATCGATAAACTCTTTCTCCCCACTTAGCAACCATGGACGGCTTCAGGACTTTTATCTTGGCCGATCATAGAGAAATGAAATATATATATATATATATATATATATATATATATATATATATATATATATATATATATATATATATATATATATATAGGTCTACATTTATGAAAAATGGGGATCATTTCGAGGGATTACAATTTCTACGATGAAAGACACACACACACAGAGAGAGAGAGAGAGAGAGAGAGAGAGAGAGAGAGAGAGAGAGAGAGAGAGAGACCAACCCCACACACACACACACACACACAACACACCCACTGGGGGGACTGCGGTCAGTCACCTCCACTCGAAAAGTCAAGCCAGCCGCCACAACGATTTTTAATACTGTGCATTACGGTAACGTGCACACATGCCGCTGAGTTGGCCACCTTCAAAATAAAAGCTGTTCAACACTTGCTTTAGGTTTAAAAAAAAAAAAATCATTTAAAAAAATCATTTAAAAAAAATCATGGTTTGTTATCCCAGGACCAGACCAATTCTATGGGACACTGCACCACCCCAGGTATCCAACCAAAGTACTTTAAACAAAATCTGATGTTGCATTTCAAAATAAAACTCATTTGAAAAATTGATTTTTAGACACGGGCGGGTGGTTAGCACGTCCGCTTCCCAGTTCTGAGGTCTCCGGTTCGAGTCCAGGCTCGGACCTTCCTGGGTGGAGTTTGCATGTTCTCCCCGTGCCCGCGTGGGTCTTCTCCGGGTACTCCGGTCTCCTCCCACATTCCAAAGACATGCATGACAGGTTAATTGGGCGCTCTGAATTGTCCCCAGGTGTGCGTGTGCGTGTGAGTGTGGATGGTTGTTCGTCTCTGTGTGCCCTGCGATTGGTTGGCAACCAGTCCAGGGTGTCCCCCGCCTACTGCCCAGAGCCAGCTGAGATAGGTGCCAGCAGCCCCCGCGACCCTTGTGAGGAATAAGCGGTCAAGAAAATGGATGGATGGATGGATTTTTAGACACGAATCCCTGAATTAAAAAAAACATTAAAAATTCATGGTTTGTTATCCCAGGACCAGACCAGTTCTAAGGGACATTTCACCACCCCAGGTATCCAACCAAAAGTACTTTGAACAAAATCTGATGTTGCATTTAAAAATAAAACTCCTTTGAAAATTGAATTGTCGACTACTATTGCTGATTTAAAAAAAATAAATAAATCATTAAAAATTCATGGTTTGCTATCCCAGGACTAGACCAGTTCTAAGGGACACTACACCACCCCAGGTATCCAACCAAAGTACTTTAAAACTCATTCACTGCCTTTGACAAGTATATTTGTCAATTGTATTTTTTACAGCGGAGATAAATGGAGGCTAATCTGACTATGCTCCACAGTAAATATCAAACTTGGAAACAACTTTACTGATGCCCCACCACCGGTAGATGACATCATTGCCCCATTTTATACGAAATAAACACAGTTTCAGAGTCCATGGGAGAAATGGCTGTATTTTGGCAAACCTACATTTTTCTACTGTCAATTATAAAAGAACGGGACGGGACAGGACAAAATGTAGGCAGTCTATTTGTTATTTGGTAGATTCGGTTTATATATAATTATTGAACGTAATATCACATTGGTATTAAAAATTCTGAAATTTTCTGAAATGGCTGGCAGTGAATGAGTTAAACAAAACCTGATGTTGCATTTCAAAATAAAACTCATTTGAAAAATGATTTTCAGACATTAATCCCTGATTAAAAAAAAAAAAAAAAAATCATTAAAAATTCATGGTTTGTTATCCCAAGCCCAGACCAATTCTAAGGGACACTACACCACCCCAGGTATCCAACCAAAGTACAAAATCTGATGTTGCATTTTTAAAGATTTTTTTTAAAAATCAGGGATTGTCTGAAAATCAATTTTTTAAAAAGTTTTATTTTGAAATGCAACATCAGATTTTGTTTAAAGTACTTTGGATACCTGGGGTGGTGGAGTTTCCTGTAGAACTGGTCTGGTCCTGGGATAACAAACCATGAATTTTTAATGACTTTTTAAAATCAGCAGTAATAGTCTAAATTTCAATTTTCAAAAGAGTTTTATTTTGAAATTCAATATCAGATTTTGTTCAAAGTACTTTGGTTGGATACCTCAGGTGGTGTAGTGTCCATTAGAACTCTTCTGGTCCTGGGATAACAAACCATGAATTTTTAATGATTTATATGAAACCAGGGATTCATGTCTAAAAATCTATTTTTCAAATGAGTTTTATTTTGAAATGCAACATCAGATTTTGTTTAAAGTGATAGTTCGGCTTTCTTTTACATGAATCTCTATTTCATCTTCACCTCCAGTGTGTGCGATCAGCACTGACTTCCCCCTGACAGCGTTCTGTGACACGAGCTCTGGTCCGGTGTTGGACGAGAGGAAATAGTCCAGCAAGCTGGCTGGGGTCACTGAGATAAAAGCGTTTTTCTTCTAAAAACAATTTGTGTTCAAAAGTGATACATTTGCAACACAATAGTCTTTTCTGAAAAAAGTCAGACGCCATTACCGCTGGGCACTACTTCTTTTCTGTTCGTTCGTATCTGCGCGTCGCCCTGTAGACAGCTAATCGACGTGCTGCAGACACCTGATCTTTCCGCCTTCGAAAAGACAAACAACTGCATGCGGGGTGCCGCGCAGTGATACGAACGAACAGAAAAGTAGTGCCTGGCGGTAATGGCGTCTGACTTTTTTCAGAAAAGAGTATTGTGATGCAAATGTATCACTCTTTTGGACAAGCCGAAAATCACGTGACCACTGCAAACGAGGCCTCGAACGTCAAACGTGTCAGCGACTTCACGCTGTTTCACAGGAAGGATGAACTCGGTGTTTGACAAACCTACCTGCAGTAATTAAAGCCCCAATTATTGATACAAAAATTAGGAAAGGTAATGATCATTCGGCTCAAATATTTTCCCCATTCCAGGATTATGGAAATACGTATCCCATATAATAAAAACAATATCCCTGTTCACAACACCGCACACATTATATTCTGTCGAGTAAATTTGACTCTATTTACAGTGCAACCAAATAGACAATTTCAGAGTAATATTTGCACTTGGAAGAGAGTAAAATAAATAAAAATAATAATAGTCAAAATTCAAACTCAGGACCTTCAGTTTGAGAGACAGCTGCTCTACATGATCCGCCACGGAGCTCCTGACGTCAGTGATGTGTATTAGTATATCGCTGGTCAGCCGGAATTTTCCTACAAACGAGTCAAAGCTGAAGCTGCAGCTCGCAAGGTCGTTCTTCAACACACGAGAGATAGGCTTTTATCATTTCTTTGTTTGTTTTTTTCCAATTCTTTAGTTTATTCTCTTCCAAGTGTAAATAAATAATAGCATACTCTAAAAACACTGTTGTGAAAACCAAAGACAAAAACAATACACAGACTTGAAAGTACAACTTTACTTGTGTAAATAGCACTTTAAAAGGACACAATCCCAGTTAAAAAAAAGATAGATCTACTGAAACTTAATTGAACTTATGAAATGCAGAGGCTCATACATGATCGCAAGTAATGAAGCTTTGTAATAATGCTGTCAAACAATACCATAATATTTTGACATTAACACATTTTATTATCTGAATGTCATTTGCAAACATTGATTAAATGCATGTACGCAATTGCATGCATGCGTGTATTGTTCAAAACATAACAGCATCATATCAATTGGGTGCAATTCAGCAATTGTATTGCAAAGAACGTGCTAAAATACTGACGAAAACTTGTAACAGCATCATATCAACTGGGTGCAATTCAGCAATTAATTAATTAGACGCAAATTACTTTTGTTTTATCTAAAGTCCCGTCGGGGTGTTTTTTAAAGCAAAATTTACCACCGAGCAAATCAACTGGAGTCACCCCGCTCATTTTGGAACAACAGGCGTAGGAAATGCCGTGCTTTGACCTAATCACTGACCTGCGCAGCCTTCAATGTAACCACCCGCGGTTACGTTCAAGGCTCAAGTGCGGTCGAAAAAAATAGTGCGATTAATCTGCGTTAACTTAATACGTGATTAATGTGACAATTTTCTGTGATTAATTAATCTATTAACGCTTTAACTTTGACAGCCCTACTTCGTAAACAATGATTCTAAAAATTCCATGTGCGCAGGTTTTACCAGCAGATGGAGCTCTTACAGTGTGTCAAATGCCTCGAAGCAGTGCTTCGTTTTAGCGCAGCCAGGCGCAATTGACCTTTCGCAAACTCCGCCCCCCAAACGAGCATTGACCAATCACACATTTAGCAACCGTTGCTACGTAAGCATAGTCCGTCAAGCTTTACTCAGCTCTTGTCATGGTTCGGATCTCAGCCCTGTTGTGTTTTGTTATTGCAGTGCCAGTGACGAGGGGGGCGTTCCCCAGCGCCGCACCTGCAACTCGTCAGTAATCATGACTTTAAAAGGACTCCAAGGAGCAGCCTGAAGATGTCGGATTATTACTTGCTCACCATCGTGTCCAAGTGTTCTCTGTGTCATCCTTTGATAATATTCTGATCTGCTATAGTCCTTGTTTTGGTTCTGTTACTTACACGTGAGTAGCCACGTCGCTTTTTGTTGTTTTACCTTGTTTGATTTATTCCGTGTTATTGTGTGTGTAGTCCTTGCCTTTTGCAAGCGTTTTGTGTTTACTATTCGGGTCCTTGCCTTTTGCAAGTGTTTTTCGTTACGTTAGTGCTCCTTGCCTTTTGCAAGTGTTTTTCGTTACGTTAGTGCTCCTTGCCTTTTGCAAGTGTTTTTTGTTATTGCCGCGCACACACACGTCTTCCTCAACCTTGGAACGACGCTACCAAAAGGCGGAATGTCTATTCGTTAAGTCATTTCCTTTCGAATTTAACACTACTTCCTGTTCACTTCAAAATAAAATCTTCACCTATACTGCAATGGCGCAAAGGAACAAAACAACTCTATAGCACAAAAAATGCGACACCGCAAAACAACAACAGGTTCAGTTACACTCCCACCTAATCAATATACTCACTAGGGGTGTGAATTGCCTAGTACCTGACGATTCGATTCGTATCACGATTCACAGGTCACGATTCGATTCGATACCGATTAATCCCGATACGAATTTATAAGTCGATTGTTGCGATTTTTTTTTCATTCAAATTTAGAAAATACTAATCAGTAAGCTTGTAGAGTGTAAGATTTATATGAAAATTTATTATTTATTTATCTGAAATTTCAGTCTTATAGAGGTTGTAATTTGTTTCATGTTTGAACAGCATTGA
The DNA here is from genome assembly GCF_051991245.1 of Festucalex cinctus. NCBI lineage: Eukaryota > Metazoa > Chordata > Actinopteri > Syngnathiformes > Syngnathidae > Festucalex > Festucalex cinctus. Next base: position 25,741,094 of record NC_135416.1, on the reverse strand, counting down.
AATAAAATATTAAGGCTTAATGTTCCGTTCATATAACATTCTTCCATGCTTAAGGTGTGAATCCTAAAAAAAAAAAAAAAAAAAAAAATCGATTTTGCCTATTATTGAATCGATTCGAGAATCGCGCGATGTAGTATCGCGATATATCGCCGAATCGATTTTTTTTTTAACACCCCTAATACTCACTATAACTGATTATGGAATGGAGTAATAATGATTTCCTAATCAAAAATAACCTGTAACCTTTGACCTCTTTGAAACACATAGTCCTTAACGCATAAACATTAAACTGCAGAATATGATTGATCAGTCTCAAGGAGCAGAACCAGTTTCTGCACTGAGCGTTCCACGATAGAAAGTCTTCCAGAAGATTTTCCTCTCTCGATCTTCTTGTCTCCAAAAAGAATTTTCACCTTTCTCACGAGTCTATCTTGGTCGGTTACTATGTCCATTACGCGCGCTAATCTCCATTCGTTGCGTGGCAAATCATCCATCTTCTCCATGACAACATCTCCAACTTTCAAGTTTCTCCTGGGAGTGTGCCATTTGTGCCTTGCTGCGATGTTGGATAGATATTCCCTTTTCCGTTGGTGTTGCAGTTTGCTGTGGAAGTGAGCAGTAATCAGTTGTGTGACATGGTGATTCTTTGGAACTATTACTGGATGTTTCAGTCTGGAGGAGCATGAAGCATTTTTGAGCCTTCCTCCCACCTTAACCCCGGGTTTTCACTGGATGCGGTTGCGGTGCGGTTGCGGTGCGGTCCGGCGACGCAAGCAATTAGATTCCATTCATTCGAATGGTGCAGTTTACACCGCTTGCGGGTGCGTTGCGTGTCGACTGCGGAAGGCCTGCGGCGTGCCGCAAGCCTTCCGCAAGGATAGACCTATTTTCTATTTTTGCCGGACGCCGCAGCGGTAGGCCTCCGGCAAATGGCAAGCTAGCACAAAACATATCGAGCGGGACAGGAAGACCGAGGCAGTTTCAAAATACATTTCCGGTTACTTTTCAGAATAAAACACTCGCCAGCTCCTATTTCGCAAGTTTTTCAGCAAAACGTGACGTGGGCGTCGCCGGGCCATGTGCTCATTCACGGTTTAGACACCAGCGAACATGGACGAGGAGAGGTTTATATTGGAGGTGGACAACCACAAAATATATATGACACGGCACATCCTTTTTATAAGGACTGTAATGTATTGTGAGTTTGATGTTCGCGATTGCTTGTTGTGCCCGTCTCGCTTGCCGTACTGAGCGGCAGCCGGACGCGGAAAACAGAAATAAAGAGTGGACCCGCACTGACCCGACTCTCGTTATTAATATACTTTACAAGGACAACAAAAAAAGGATGCTGCATGGAATCTCATAGCAGAAGAAGAAGAAAAGGTAAAATCAAAAGAAGTCCACCTCGTTGTGAAATGCCACATGATCGCGCGCGCGCGGTCCCGCGAGACACGTTGGGAAGTGGGCGGCGACGGAGCTGCCGGACCGCAGCTGTGCGGAGCCGGTGTGGATTGACAAAAAAATTGACCCGTCCGGAGCACGCAGTCAAGACGCACCGCACCGCAACCGCATCCAGTGAAAACCCGGGGTAACTCTTTGACTGCCAGCCATTTTCGGAAAAGGTAACCCCATAGTGCCAGCTGATTTACAGAATTTTACCGATCTTTCAAGCTCCACAGAAAATGTTGTGTTAGGACTATGGAAACGCGGATACTACCAAATGAAAGATTGAAATCTCATCTTTCATCTAAAAAAGAAAGTTTGTTTCTACCTTATTCGGATCTTCAGTAATCAACAATAGAAAACAGCTTCGTTTCACCCAAATCCTCTATTTTCTTCCAAAATACGGAGAAATCAAGCTTTTTGTGAAACAATGTTCATGCACTCTAGTGAATTTGGCACTTTATTTTTTTGCATGAGTGATTCTACAAACACCTAAACTTCTATAAAACACTACCCCAACAATAACAAATGTTTTTTGATTGCAAAATAACAGTTTATTTACATGCAACAGTAGCAATCCGAACAAACAATTTGGAAAACTCTTTGCAAACTATTGTAATGTCTTGTATTGTCTGTTCATTGTTGTGCGTATTGGAGGGTGTGGCCAACGAAGTAGGATGTGACGTGAGAGAGACCGGAGGGGGGAGTTGAGGAAGTTGGGGCTGAGTTCGGCAGTCTGTGTGGGGAGTGTGTGAGCGTGAGTTGCGGCTAACAGTAACTCCTGTTGATTGTGTTTGTTACCGCTGTAGTTGTGGAATTAAAAGCGATCAGATTGGATCAGTGGCTGCGTGCATTCTTCATCACACGTAGGGGCATTACATTGGTGTCAGAAGTTTTGGATTCGCCGTCGTTCTCCTGATTGTGTGAGAGGATGTTCGGCGACCCACTCGGCACTCGGCGGAAGATAAAGGAGGAAGCCGTGGAGTGCGTGATTGACATGCCCGCATCAAGTTGTACTGAGAGCGGTCGTCATAAAGCTGTTACTTCGCGCCGAAGCGAGCGTGAACCCGCCAAAATCGGTCTGTGTGATGACGAGCCCGCCAAAATCGGACTACGGGACGACGTCCCGCGAGATGTCGCGGCGGGCCGGCTGGACGTAAACATTCATGGCGGCGCCCAGGAGCTCGCGTGGCCTGCCATCAAAGCACTCAAGTTCTCCGGGAAGGGGAGTTGGGAGGCATATAGGGCTCAATTTGAATTGGTGGCTGATGCAGCGGGATGGTCACAGAGGGCGAAAGCTGTGCAGTTGGCGCTATCGCTCACGGAGGACGCTACATCCTGTTTGCTGCTGCTGAACCGCGAGGAGAGACTTGATTATGACGCATTGGTGGGAGCGTTACAAAGGCGGTTTGGAGAGTTTAACTTGCGTGACTCGCTGCGCTGTGAATTTAAGCAGCGTGAAAGACAGCCAGGTGAGCCGCTACGTTACCTCGCACATGAGATAGAGAGCCTGGGTCGGCGCGCATATGCTGGAATGCCCAACGCGGTCCAAAACGAACTGATACGGGACCAGTTTATTCAAGCTCTCAGACCAGATGAGCTGCGCATGCACGTGCAGCTCGCTCACCCACCAGCCCTGGGAGAGGCGCTTGATCTCGCCACGGAGAGGGAGATTGCAGCCAAGGGGGCGCTCCAGACATTGGCTTGCCCCGTTTCTGCGACCTCGGTGACGGAGGGAGGGGAGCGCAGACCTGCATGGGTGGATGAGCTAGTGTGTGCAATAAAGACCCGCCCAGCACAACAGGAGGAAGGGAGTGATCGAAAAATGCGCCCAGCTGTCTGCTGGGGATGTGGGCAACCAGGTCATCTGCTTCGCCGCTGCCCAAAGATGACGAAGCAGCAGGGAAACGAAAAAGGGTCCGTGTAGACCGGACTACGCGGACCCCTCCAGTTGTTTACCGGGAATTGCAACCTGCATGCGGAGAAGATGTGTGCAGGGACCCACACGTCCAGGACGAGACTGTTGTAATGGTGGGCTGGACGGATGTGGGGGACCCCAGTCTTGTTCACTTGCAGATTGGGGACGTTTCCTGCACTGCCCTGGTGGACACTGGCTCTTCAGCCACGATTGTGAGGCCTGACGTTGTTCCAGTGGGAACCGTCTTGAGACCAACCCTCACAGAACTGAGGACCGTGACCGGTGAAACATCCCGGATGAGAGGAAGAGGGACATTTGTGTTTGTCCTTGGAGATCTGTCAACAACTCACTCAGCCTGGGTGGCTGACATTTGTGACTCTTGTATACTAGGTCGGGACTTTTTGAAAGCTGCAAATATTGTGGTGGACTTGGGAGCTGGGGTGCTCATCCTGCCGAGTGGTCAGCATGTGAAGCTGATTACAGCCTGTCAGCAGGGTGCTGAGGGGGTGACCATTAAAACCGCAAATCCAGAAGTGACGAGTCCGCCGGTGTGGGCGCCACACTCAACCCCACTACAACCGACGGTAGATTGGGTAGAGTTCGCTCGCCCTGAGATGGACAGACCACTGGGGGGAGTGATGGCATCAAGCCCAACCGTGTCAGTTGCAGTAACCCCAGGCCGGCCAGCAGAGAGCCGGATGGGGGCGATTCGGTCCATCTGGGAGAAGAACTGTGATGGCCTGGATGTCGTACAGCAGGAACAGCTGTGGCAGGTGCTGTGGGACTTTGAAAGCATTTTTGCCCTCACTGAGAATGAAGTGGGTCTCACCCACCTGGTGGAGCATCACATTGACACTGGGAATGCGCGGCCAGTCAAGGTACGCCCCCGACGCCTACCTTTGGTCCGGCAGGAGGCCGCTGACCAGGAGGTCCATGCGATGCTAGAGGCAGGGATCATAGAGCCATCCAACAGTCCCTGGGCATCTGCCGTGGTCATGGTGCCCAGAAAAAAGAGCTCCAGGCCCCGGTTCTGTGTAGATTACAGGCCGCTCAATAAGGTGACCAAGAAGGACTGCTACCCGCTTCCGCGGATCGACGACACATTGGACCTGGTGTCCGGGTCTGCGTGGTTCTCCTCGCTTGACCTGCGCAGTGGTTACTGGCAGGTCCCCCTCACGGCTGAGTCGAGACCTAAGACGGCGTTCTGCACAGCCAGAGGACACTGGCAGTTTAAGGTCATGAGTTTTGGGCTGTGCAATGCGCCAGGGACATTTGAACGACTGATGGACACAGTGCTGGCCGGTGTTTCAAGACAAAGTTGTTTGGTGTACTTGGACGACGTCCTTGTCCACGGTGGGTCTTTCCCGGCCGCGCTAGAGTCTCTGAAGCTGGTGCTGAGGAGAATTGCAGCGGCTGGACTGAAACTGCACCCAGAAAAGTGCCACTTCATGCAGCGGGAGGTGGAGTTCCTGGGCCACCGAGTGAATGGTGAAGGCATCAGCACACTGGAAGGGAAGATCAGCGCCATCAAAGACTGGCCGGTCCCGAGGGACCAGAAGGAGCTGAAGAGCTTCCTGGGGCTGGCCTCGTACTACAGGAGGTTCGTGAAGGGATTTTCTTGCATTGGAGCACCCCTGTTCCGCCTCCTTCAAGCTAACCAATCCTTCACGTGGACGCCAGCCTGTGAGGGGGCGTTCTCCAGTCTAAAGAGGGCCCTCATGGACGCTCCTGTTCTCACCCCGCCGGACCCGGCATTGTCTTTTGTGTTGGACACGGACGCTAGCAACGTCGGCATGGGGGCGGTGCTTTCGCAGGTGGGTCCGGAGGGTGAGCGAGTGGTGGCCTACTTTAGCCGTATTTTCAACAAGAGTGAACGGCGCTACTGCGTCACAAGGCGTGAACTGCTGGCAGTTGTCTTGGCCACACGCCATTTCAAATATTACCTGTGTGGCGTGCCCTTCACCATCCGGACAGACCACGCTGCACTGCAGTGGTTGATGTCATTCAAAGAACCAGAAGGCCAAGTTGCACGGTGGCTGGAGGAGCTGCAGGCATTTCATTTCACTGTGGTGCATCGAGTTGGGGCTCAACACACCAATGCTGATGCTCTTTCTCGGCGTCCATGTGCTTTGGATGGCTGCAGCTATTGTGACCGGCGGGATGCCAGAGAGCTGGAGCTGCGGGGAGAGGAGGCTGCAGGGGGACCTTCATGCTGCACTCTAGAAGCCGTGGATGTCTCAGAGTGGGCTGCCAAGCAGGAAGATGACCATGATCTCAAACAGGTGCGACAGTGGGTCCAGAGTGGCAGGAGGCCACCCTGGGAAGCCGTGATGGGACTTTCCGTTGGCACCAAGGGCCTTTGGAGCAAGTTTGCTGTCTTACGCATAAAGGACGGCGTGTTGCAGCGTGCATGGAAAGAACCAGCCACCGGAGAAGAGAGATGGCAGGTGGTGGTGCCCGGAACTCTCAGAGAGGCGGTGTTGAGAGCATGTCACGGGGGAACTGGCTCGGGACACTTCGGCAGCGCAAAAACCCTCCGACGGCTCCGCCAGGGGTTCTATTGGGGCCAACATAGACGTGATGTGGAGGATTTCTGTCGGCGGTGCGATGAGTGTGCAGCTTACAAGGGGCCCCAAGACCAGTCGCACGCACCACTTCAACAACAAGCGGTTGGTGCACCCATGGAAAGGGTTGCTGTGGACATTATGGGTCCTTTTCCTCTGACGGACAGAGGGAATCGGTATGTGCTCTGTGCGATGGACTACTTCACAAAGTGGCCAGAGGCATACGCACTGCCTGACCAGGAGGCGGGGACAGTAGCTGATGCGCTACTGGAAGGCATGTTCAGCAGGTTCGGGGCTGCAGATATTCTCCACAGTGACCAGGGCCGAAATTTTGAGTCTAAAGTTTTTGCAGCTCTTTGTGAACGTTTGGACATGCAGAAGACACGCACCACCCCCTTGCATCCGCAGAGTGATGGTTTGGTGGAACGATTCAACCGCACCATGCAGCAGCAGCTCGCTATCCTGACCTCCGAACACCAGCGTGATTGGGACCAGCACATCCCGCTGGTGCTAATGGCTTATCGGTCAGCCGTGCAGAGTTCCACCAGCTGCACACCTGCTCTGCTGATGCTGGGACGCGAGATCCGGACTCCAGCGGAGTTGGCGTTCGGGAGACCACCAGGCAGTGCAGAGGACCGGCCCGGGCTGGAGTACGCCCGGAAACTGCAGGATCGGATGGAGGCAGCACATGCATTCGCCCGTGACCAGCTGGAAAAGGCCGGCGTGCGACAAAAGAGGAACTATGATGTGCGGAGTAAAGGGCGGAACTTTCAGATCGGTGAGCTGGTCTGGGTGTACACACCCAAAAGAAAGAAGGGGCGCTGCCCCAAGTTTGACAGTCATTGGGATGGGCCCTGTAGGGTTCTCGAGCAGGTGGGGGAGGTGGTGTATCGGGTGGCAGTTCCCCCTAGGGGCAGGCGGGTTGCCCTGCATCGGGACAGGCTGGCTCCGTACCGGGGCATTGGTGTTCCTGCTTTTGAGGCGGGCCCCGCTTCGCCCAACGTTTCGGGACAGGCTGGAGATCCACGTTCCACAGTCGTCCCCGAGAATGTTCAGCCGTCTGGAGATGGGCCCGGTTCAGGCCAGGGCCGACCCCGGAGACGGAGGCGAAGACCGCGGCGATTAGAAGATTTTTTTGTTTACCCCTCGGGACGAGGGGCTTCATAAAGGGGGAGGCAGTGTAATGTCTTGTATTGTCTGTTCATTGTTGTGCGTATTGGAGGGTGTGGCCAACGAAGTAGGATGTGACGTGAGAGAGACCGGAGGGGGGAGTTGAGGAAGTTGGGGCTGAGTTCGGCAGTCTGTGTGGGGAGTGTGTGAGCGTGAGTTGCGGCTAACAGTAACTCCTGTTGATTGTGTTTGTTACCGCTGTAGTTGTGGAATTAAAAGCGATCAGATTGGATCAGTGGCTGCGTGCATTCTTCATCACACGTAGGGGCATTACACTATTTACACGTGCGCAACAGTTTTTGTCAGTCTGCTTCTGCATGGACTGATTTGCGTAAAGGTTGGTATGATGAACGATGTGCTGGAGAAGTTCATCCGTGATGAAGAGCTCCAGGATGTCAGCTGGCAGGTGGGAATTCAGCTCTGCTGCAGCATCCCTTGGTCCTGGTTTTGCAGCAAAGGGGAAGATGGTTGGCTCCCAGCCGAATTCATCAACTTCAAGCCATCCAGAGTCTTTGGGATCTGCAAATATACATTTCAATATCATATATTATTTTAGAGCACTGTTATGCAATGTGTTTGTGTGTGTGCATGTTTACCTTTTTTTCTTGGATGTATTGGTTGATGCACATTCTGTAAATTATAGAAGACATTTACCATCAAATATTTTATTAGTGCTGTGGAGAATCTTTTTTTTTTTTTTTTTTTTTTTAGACTCATCACAGCCATCTAGTGGCCAGGAATACTCATTATAGTAACCCGGTCGGCTTGATACTTGGAGCACAGCTGCCCAAGGCTTTCCTCCACCCGTTTCCATAAAAAAAACATAGTAAGACGTCAATTGACGTCTATGGCGGCCAATCCTAGGATTATGCTGAACGTTTTTAAACGTTTATGGCGGTCAAAGAGTTAAGGAGTCGTCGCTGCCAAGAAAAGTGTCCATTTGAAATAGTTTGCCTTTGTGAGGAAGTGCCTTTCCATTTTTTAGCATCTTTATGTTCTCTGCATCCTCACTTTCTTTGATGTCTTTCAAAATTACACTTTGTGCGTTTTGTCTTTCTTGTACTGTACTATGACTTGTTGTTTTATCTCCTTTGGCGAAGCGAATGAGTCGAGCAATGGCTTGAGTGGCTTTGTACCATGAGGAGAACTTTGTTAACTTGTCTGATATTCCTTTGTGTTCTGTTTTGAGTGTGTTTAATCCATGTACCTTTTTGACCTCTCTTGTCTCTCTGTGCACTTCTTCTGCATTACCCTTTTCTATGACTTCACTCATGAAGTTCACAGATTTGCTCTTTTTTTCTTTCATTTTTGCTCAGTTTGTTTTTAAGACTTTGAAGTCGCACTGTAGCCACTTGCTTATTGTTTGGCAGGTATGATCTTTCCTTAAATGGGAGTGGCATTTCATAATGTCCTTCTGTGTTTTTGTTAGTGCCTTTTTTCAATGTGTTCAGAAAGAGAATGTCATCTTGAGACACTGACTTGTCATCCTTGTTATCATTCTTGAAGTCGGACTCGAGAACATTTAGTGCATCTGCTGGAGTCACCAGCGGGAAGCTCTTTGACTGTGACTCTGTGAAACACAGTGGACATGCTTAAAGAGTCATTTTGTGATGATGAAGATCCAACAATACTACATCCCAATGTTGTGCGGACTGCATAGGGTTCGTTCTCTTCTCCCAAAATTACCTGTCTGGGAGCCAGTGCCTTTGAACAGCTGTAGCCAATTAATAAACCAACTTCACATTCTAACTGTGGGGGAATCTCGTTCACTATTGCCTTGAGATGATTCCATTGCCTTGCCGTGTCACAGGTAGGGATGTGGGAGCGGTTCACAGGTATACAGTCTTTGGTGTAAGCAGGAGGGAGTTCGATCACTTCGGAAGAGTTGTAGCCTCTAACCTTGAGACCAGAGACGCGTTTACTTGGCACTACAGTATCCTTGCCAAGCATTGTAGTTAGCCTTAACGTTATTGGAGTGGACTCTACCTTAAGACTATTAGACACATCTGTGTCAACAAACACTGTGTCACTTTGGGTGTCCAAGAGTGCATAAACTAGCCTTTCTGTATGTGAATGTGGTTCTGAAGAAACCCATACTGGTACAATCATAGAGGTACTGACACATTGCCCATTAGGTTCTGCATTGAGAGAAAGGGTAGTTGCTGCCTGTTCTGCGTTGTCTTGAGTTGAGTTATTATTTGATTTGTTGTAGTCATAGCTGAAGTCGTGTAAGCAAGTTGGGTGTTTTTTCTTACAAATGTCGCATTCAAATCGGTGATGACAATTCTTTACATTGTGTCCAGGTTTGAGACAGCCATAACAGAGTTTGTTCTCCCTTATGTACGTCCTTCGTTCTGCAAGTGATTTGCCTTGAAACTGTGGGCAAATGTGAAGATGATGTCCATTTTCTTGACAAAGCATGCATGGTGGTTTGACACTTGGCCTTTGTTTTGTATTTTCAGTCTCTGTTACTGCTTGTGTGTTGAGAACACTGGAGGTGGGTCCTTTTTCCTTTTGATATTTTTTTACCAGCATTTGTAGTGTAGTCTGTTGAATGGAGCGCTTGAAATGATGTAATCGGATTGCAGACGATATCCGCTTCAAATGACATGAACTCAGCAAAGTCCTTTAAACTTGGAAATTTCCCATTTTCTTTCATGAACTGGGTAGTTTGACGATTCCACCTTACAACAGCCCAGTCAGGTAACTTTTGTACAAGTTTTTGGTTCTCTTCACAATCATTGAGAATTTGTAAGCCTTCAATGTGAGGCATAGCTTCATAACATGTTTTAATGAAATCAGCAAATGCCCTAAATCCCGCTGAGTCCTTTGTTTGTATCTTTGGCCACTTTGCCAACCTTTCTCTGAATGCTTTCTGTATGATAAATGAATGTCCATACCTTTGGTTGAGGCGTTCCCATGCGTCCTTGTATGCATCACTGTCATTCCTGTAGAAGATGCCATCAAGAGCGTTTCGAGCTGGACCTTCCACGTATTTCTTCAAGTAGTGCAGTTTGTCAGCAGGTGAGATGTTCTTTTTATCAATGAGTGCATTAAATGAGGCCTTCCACTCAATGAAGTGTACTGGATCACCTGTGAATGTCGAGGGCTCTGGCATTGGTAGCCTGTTCATGGCGACACTGTCCTGTAATGCTTGTGCTAAGTAAAGAATGTCTGATTGTGTAGGTGAGGTGGACACCATATTGCTCTTAGGAACTTGAATAGGAAATGTGGCAGGCCGCTGAACTACTCTGCTTGAGTCTGCAATGATGTGTTCATCACCCTCACTTTTAATCTCTTGATCATAAGCCATTAGTCTGGCGCGAGCCGACCTTATATTTGTTTTTGCCTGTATGTTTTCCAATTCACGTTTTTGAGTTTCAAGTGCCATTTTTTTCTTTTCTTCTAAAAGCTGAATCATTTCCTTCTGTTTTTCCTCTTCTAGTAGAACTTCATACTCCGCTTCCTGGGCTGCTAATTCTGCTGCAGCCTCTGCTCTCTTTATAGCTATGACTGCCTCGGCAGAGAATGTCTTATTGGATACGGAGTGCTGACTTGACAGCGAGCCAGATGAACTGTAGATGGAGTGAGCATACTCTGATTTGAGAAATTCACGCAGACGTATCTTTACTTGATCACTATCATAGTCATCTATGCCTGCCAGTCTTTCATGTGCAACTTTGATAATGTCTTTGGTGACTGCTTCACATGCATCCATAAGTCGCCTTGTATCACTGGAGGGAGTAATATGGTCCCTAATTTCCGTGTATAACTTAAGGACGCTGTCTCTTTCCTTCTCTACAATGTCCATGAGTGAAGCAATTTGACTATTTGAAATGTCACATTTTAATTGTTCTCGTGTGGTACGTACTTGTTTCTTCCATTCATCATATACTTTATAAAGCAGTTTCACCTTCCTGTGGGCTTCCTCCTCTTGATATAACTGCATCTTTTCTGTGGGTCTCCTTAGACCAGGGGTGGCAAACTGCGGTCCTCGAGGGCCGGTGTCCTGCAGGTTTTGCAGATTTCCCTACTCGAAGTGCAGCTGATTCCAATTAACAGGCTCGTTATCAGGTTTTTGCAGAGCTTGCTGATGAGCTGATCATGAATCAGCTGTGTTGAAGAAGGGAAATATCCAAAACCAGCAGGACTGCGGCCCTCGAGGACCAGATCTCGCCACCCCTGCCTTAGACGAACTGAGCATGACGGTTCCTCTTCCTCATCAAGCTGGAGGTCCTCCATGCGCTGTGATGTCTTTTTCGATGCTTCCATGTTGAGGCTGGGGCGATGCAGTTGATCATCAAATGCCGGATGTTAGGGCGGATGTTCTTGATTGGAGTTGTGGAGCTGGCACCTTGCTGTTGCGGCTCTCACTCTGACCTCGATGCTGAGCGTGGGTTGAACTTTTACTCAGTTTGGGTCGAGCTCTTACTGTAGCATCCCGGGTTGAATAAAGTTGGTCTCTCCAACGGATGGTTCACAATTTATTTTATTGACCTTTCCTTATCGTAAACACACCGTAAGAGCTACAATACAAAACAAAATAAATACCATTAACCACTCAAACGGCATGTTCCATACATACATTTTATTCCATTTAAACCCTGTACCACAAACGAATCACCTTATTGTTTTATCGTTTGCCTACAATTAACATAGTATATACAAAATGTAACCTTGCCCTTTGCTTTTACTTATAACGAAAAATAAACCATACTGAAATACAAATCCTTAGCAAAAATAAACAGAATCTTGAGCCTTAGCGTAGTGCGTTAGCACACTCTAGTGGGTGAAAATGATAGTACAGTATTTCACCACGCAGCAAATGATACAAACAACGTGAAATGTAACGATATTAATCAATTAACCATAAATATAACAAACACGAACCTCGTTCCCTTCTCAACCAGGTGCTAATGAGTAGTCGGTGAATCTTTAACCTTAGTTGTTTTCGTTCTATCTGGCTGCCGCGCACACACGTCTTCCTCAACCTTGGAACAACGCTACCAAAAGGCGGAATGTCCATTCGTTAAGTCATTTCCTTTCGATTTTTAACACTACTTCCTGTTCACTTCAAAATAAAATCGTCACATATACTGCAATGGCGCAAAGGAACAAAACAACTCTATAGCACAAAAAATGCGACACCGCAAAACAACAACAGGTTCAGTTACAGTTGTAAATACTGTCTTCCCACAGAAACGTCCTGCTGTTTATAGTAGTCGTGCAGGCAGCCACCAGACCAAAGCAGCAATCAATCGTGTCACCTTTGATCACCTCAACCCGTGTGAATTACGAATGATTGCTGGTTTGCAAAAACTTGTTTGAACCAGTCCGTGGGGTGACACAAAATGTTGGGGTTGGGTCTTTAAGCCACGGAAACTATTATCGTTGCATGAAAATGCCCCCCACCCCGCGAAAAAAATCAAATAAAATTTGGGGGCACCATCACACTTTTAAACTTAGGGCACCCAAAGGGGTAGCGGCGGTACTGCTTGTAGGCCTACCTGGTCAGGGGCCAATGACTTGTGGGCAGGATAGGCTCACTTACTCCCCTGTTGTTAGTTTATTTCCACTGCATGTGAAGAGTGGAAAAACAAAAAAACCTTATGATGAGAAATTATTCAATTGAGCTATGCTTTACATTTGTTTTCTTTTTCAATCCAATAATTTCAATGATTAATTTAATAATTCCTGTTAAAATACAGCAGTTTTGAGAGTCACATGAGTTATCACTTCCGTCATGCTTTAAACAAGCAAGCACACATCAATGAGGCAGGTGGGAGCGTGGCTTCACACGAGACACTACTCATTACATCACTGCATATGTTTTATAAGTTCGAGTCCAGGCATCGGCTTTCCTGGGTGGAGTTTGCATGTTCTACCCGTGACCGTGTGGGTCTTCTCCGGGTACTCCGGTCTCCTCCCACATTCCATGGACATGCTTGTCAGGTTCATTGAACGCTCTGAATTTGTCCCGAGGTGTGATTGTGAGCGTGGATGGTTGTTTGTCTCTGTGTGCCCTGCGATTGGCTGGCAACCAGTTCAGGTTGTACCCTGCCTACTGCCCGAAGCCAGCTGGGATAGGCTCCAGCACCCCCCGCGAGGATCGAGGATGGATGGATGTTTTGTTGCCCAACTAGCACCTTGTTTGTTTCCTTGTTTTTGTTTATTAAACATTTGTTTGAAGTTACTTCACCTCTACTTCAACGCATTTGGGTCCATCTCCACGCCCATGCTAAAGACATGATGAAGCCGTGGCACATCCTTGGGGCTTTCACTCCCCTTACTTCCTCGTTCCGAAGAAGACGGGTGATTTCCGCCCGATTCTGGTGTTGACCTTCCACATGCTGACTACAGCTGATGTTTAGCAGACGGTCGCCGACGGAGAGTGGTTCATTTCCATTGATGCCTACTTCCAAGTATTGCATTGTTATTGTACCTCACCACAGGCGATTTCTCCGCTTTGCCTACAGGCGATGTCACCGGCGGTGCCAGGTGCTCCCTTTCGGCCTCTCCCTCTAACTGAGGGTGTTCACTCGTGAAGGCAGCTCTTGCCTCCCTGCAATCGGAGGGCATGAAGGTTCTCCCTTATTTGGACAACTGGCTGGTGTGCGCGCCATCTTGTGCTTAGGCGGTCAGGGATTCCTCCATTCTGCTTCGCCATGTGTTGTAGTGTGGCGTCTAGGTCAATTTGGGGAAGTCGTCTCTGGTTCCCTCTCAGAGGATGGCATTCATCGACGTGATCTTGGACACCACAACCATGACAGCCCAGCCATCCCCTTTAACGGATAGATGATGTTCTTCGCCTCTTTTCTCTCTTTCATGCCAACAGGCTGCCACCTTTCATCCTCTTTCTGTGGCTTCTAGGCAAGCTGATGTCCTGGGCCTGCTGTCCTTGTACCTCCTGCAACGGTGGCTGAACGGCTTCCTCTTGGACCGTCGCGGGGGTTTTTAGGGAAGCAGTCTCTGATTTTGTTCCTCTCACCTCTATTGTTGTAGCCAATATCAACACATGTATTTCACTTTTTTTTTTTTTTTTTTTATGTTGTTAAATGTGTCTATTCCAACACTTGCTCAATAAGCACCAGTACAAAACCAATGTGTAGACTTCCAGCATGGCAGCTGTGGCTGCGTCCTGAGGTTTGTGGGATGTCACAGCAAAACCATAAGGAAGATCTCTCATAGAATTTATTCTTATTAAAACTCATTCACTGCCAGTCATTATAGAAAATTTTTACATTTCCAATACTCACGTGATATTCCATTCAATAATTATATATAAACCGAATCTACCAAATAACAGAATAGACTCCCTACTTTTTGTCCCGTCCCGTTCTTTTATAATTGACAGCAGAAAAATGTAGGTTTGCCAAAATACAGCCATTTCTCCCATGGACTCTGAAACTGTGTTTATTTCCTATAAAATGGGGCTATGATGTCATCTACCGGTGGTTGGGCATCAGTAAAGTTGTTTCCAAGTTTGATATTTACAGTGGAGCATGCTCAGATTCGCCCCCATTTAGCACCGCTCTAAAAAATACAATTGACAAGTATACTTGTCAAAGGCAGTGAATGAGTTAATGACTGGTAATAGATTAGCAATGTGGATTTTCTGACACATTGCTCTGAATAGTTCATTTGTTATCATGCTTGTAAAGAATCTGAATCGATATGTTCACACTGCTAGCACTAGTTGTTCGTTGCACATAAACATTCCAACATCCACTAAAGGTCAAATTCCACATCACATTTTTCTGTGGCTGAAGCAGTCTCAATGGCAGGAAGTCTGAATCACACAAGAAAGTAAGTAAACATCTCAGTGGCATGGATTTGTGTTTCATAGAGTTAAATTTTAGCCTGCATGACAAGCATAATAAACAAGTTATACCTACTATGTAAAATAATATGGATTTGTTCTAGACATTGAGTAACACCACAGTAATTTCTTACAGGGACTTCTATCTTTTGTATTGCTAGTAATAGTGATACTGTCACAGAGAGTGACAGCTTATACAACTATTGCAGATGATTACGTGAGTTCATCAGTGAGGTTCATAACTATAACTGTATGTATACGGTAGTATGGGGGGGATTCTAACCAAAAACACTGATAAACTTTCAATGGGGTATATGCCACGGAAGAGGCTTGACTGTTTTTTGCACAACAGTTTGTTTCCGGTTCGGTTTGCGACGTGTGGGCTGCGTCAAAAATACTTGTGCTTCCGGACTTTGTAGCCCTGGGTTGCGCGTTCGCAACCCGGACCGGAAATAAACTGATGTGCAAAATCACATCCCGCCTCTTCCGTGGCATATACCCCATTCTGTATGTTTTTCCATGAATCACGAATAACGATGGGAAAATCCTCACCGCACAAAAAAACAAGACGCCATTATGCCATGTAGTTGTAGTGACAGAAAAGTGACCAACACAAATCAATGTCACACTCATTTTTTACAGTGCAGTACACAATTTTATTTTAATATTTTTTTTAAATGTATAAATTGTTAAGAAATTACTGAATCAATGACTAAAAAATGCAACCATATTTCTATTAGGGTAACATTACTAACCACTTTTCTAAAAAAAAAACTATATATATATATTAAGGGTGTGAATTGCCTAGTACCTGACGATTCGATCCGTATCACGATTCATAGGTCACGATTCGATTCAATACCGATTAATCCCAATACGAATGTACAAGTCGATTGTTGTGATATCTTTACTCAAATTTAAAAAATACCATTCAGTAAACTTATACATGTACACTGTAAGATTTGTATGAAAATGTATTATTATCTGATAACTGTGAGCCACTGTATGTAACAGGTTTAACAACATTTTTCATGTTTGAACAGCATTGAAATAAAATATTAAGGCTAAATGTTCCATTAATATAACATTCTTCCATGCTTAAGGTGTGAAAGTTAGACGTTTTGTTGAATATTTTTCCATCAAAAATAGATGTTAAAAAAATCAATTCGGCTGCCTATTGAATCGATTCAAGAATTGCGTGCTGTAGTATTGCGATATATTGCCGAATCGATTTTTTTAACACCCCTAATATATGTGTGTGTGTGTGTGTATATATATATATATATATATATATATATATATATATATATATATATATATATATATATATATATATATATATACCAGATTTTCCGCACTACAAGGCGCACCTTCAATGAATGACTTGTTTTAAAAATTTTCCATATATAAGGCGCTACAGTAGAGGCTGGGGTTACGTTATGCATCCATTAGATGGTGCTGCGCTAAAGGGAATGTCAACAAAACAGTCAGGTAGGTCAGTCAAACTTTATTAATAGATTACAAACCAGCTTTCTGACAGCTCCATTCACTCCGAAAATGAATAAACAGCTGTTTTATTATATTCTCTGAGGTAAAGTATTAGTATTAGCTAGCGATCCAAGATGGCGGGATCTTCTGCGCATGCGCGTCACCGATCGTGCAGGGTCACCGATAGCGTCTTGACAGCGAGACCTGTTGCGGCTCAATATTGATCCATATATAAGGCGCACCGGATTATAAGGCGCATGGTCAGCTTTTGAAAAAATTGAAGGCTCTTAGGTGCGCCTTATAGTGTGGAAAATACGGTATATATATATATATATAATATATATATATATATATATATATATATATATATATATATATATATTGAGAGAGAGAGAGAGAATATACAAAAGACCTGGAATATTGTTGTTCTATGTAAACAGAGTAACAACAAATCCAGTTTTGAGAACAGTCAAAATGACGGCTCTGGGAGATCTAGTTTAATGAAAAATGATATATACGGGTCTATTGGTTTTGTGTGTCAAAAGTTACCATCGGAATTGGTACTTGGAATCAATGACTCGATTTGAATACTTCTATTGGTATCGGCCTGAGGAAAAAAAAGGTATAATATCACTGTTGTAACTTTTCTTTTCTCCACTTGATGATGGTCTTCGCTGTGTTCCATGGTTAAATGCTTTGGAAATTCTTTTGTTCTCCTTACTCAGGGTTTTTCCTTGCTCAAATTCAGGCATCACCCTGGCTATGATGGGTGACTACCGATACCAGGTATCGGTATTGGTGCCAATATCAGTCTTATTTTAAGGTATCGTACTCCCGGTGGTGAAAGATGCCATTATGGGCCACTCTCCTGCAGCCATTTTACGGTCAATGACTAGAAATTAGAAATTATATGAATACAAATGCGTCATTAATTTTTGACATTTTTTTTAAACTACAATCATTAAAAATTCATCCACTAGTTAAGAATCAAATTATAAATGTGGTTCAGCGTTGTTGTAAAACACTATTATGTTTATTGTAGGGGTGTGAATTGCCTAGTACCTGACGATTCGATCCGTATCACAATTCATAGGTCACGATTCGATTCGATGCCGATTAATCCCGATATAAATTTACAAGTCGATTGTTACGATTTTGTTTTACTCAATTTAGAAAATACCATTCAGTAAACTTGTACATGAACACTGTAATATTTGTATGAAAATTTATTATTTATTGATCTTAAACTTCAGTGTTATAACTGTGAGCCACTGTATTTAACAAACAGGTCGTAACCTTTTTCATGTTATAACAGCAATGAAATAAAATGTTACGGCTTAATGTTCCATTAATACAACATTCTTCCATGCTTAAGGTGTGAAAGTTAGACGTTTTGTTGAACATTTTTTCATCAAAAATGGATGTTAAAAAATCGATTCGGCTGCCTATTGAATCGATTCGAGAATTGCGTGCTGCAGTATCGTGATATATTGCCGAATCGATTTTTAACACCCCTAATATATATATATCTGCGATTGGTTGGCAACCAGTCCAGGGTGTCCCCCGCCTACTGCCCAGAGCCAGCTGAGATAGGCGCCAGCAGCCCCCGCGACCCTTGTGAGGAATAAGCGGTCAAGAATATATGTGTGTGTGTGTATATTGTACACTTTATTATAAATTTAGACATAAATTGAGATATAAAATGTGCGCTAAATTTGCGATTAATTATTGAAGTCATGCGATTAACTACCATTATTTTTTTATTTTTATACATTGTTTGAAACATTATTATTATTATTATTATTATTATTATTATTATTATTATTATTATTATTATTATTAATTCAATCTCTGGTGTAATGACCTTATTTATTGATTGATTACATTTTTATGTTATTTTATTTTTATTACTATTATTATTAATTCAATCTCTGGTGTAATAACCTTATTTATTGATTGATTGAATTATTTATTTTATTTTATTATCTGTTCTTATTGCTGCTGGACATGTAAATTTCCCAGAGGGAGTCATCCCAAAGGGATCAATAAAGTAAAGTCTAAGTCTACAAACCTGATAGCTGATCCCACGGGTTCTTTATCTTTAATGTATTTCAAAAGAAAAGTCTCAACTTGGTTATTTCATTTTGGATGCATCTCATGATCATTTTTCAATGGGCAACATTGGACAAACACATATGTCAATGACCTATATACTGTCTATACCTCTAAAATGTGCACTCAGTTCCTACATAGATTGTTTGACATATAACGCAGTAAAATCACATTTCATATCTGAATTATTTTCCCTCTTTCAATTTCTCCTTGTATTATTTATTTGTTTCCTGACTGATTACAGAATGCTGCCCTCCAAACACACACCCGCCGACTCAATCCCACCTCACGCTGTGATGCAGCTAGCAAAGGCATGGCTTGCGGAGGACACACCAAACTTTGACCCCGCTGGAGTATGTGTGGGGTCACAGGAGGTGGAGGCAAGATTGTTGTGTAAAAGCCCACACAGTATCTTGGCGGGAAGTCCCTTCTTTACAGCCGTGTTCACTGAGGTCGGCTGCACCGTCAATTGGATTTACCAGGATGGAGATGAAATTGGTCAGTATTGCATGTTATCAGATTATCTTTAAAAAAAAAAAAAAAAAAAAAAAGTAGATAGATTGAGCTCCAAATCAGTATGACTATAAACGATTTTAATAAACTTCCAGGAAAATATGAGACCTGCAAGACACTGACTCTGATATGCAACAGATTCCGAGCTCGTACACAATCTTGTTCGGAGAAGCTGGACAACTGGCAATTTGTTATTATTTCAAAACCATATAACAATGTAAATAAAGGGTTCGGAAAATGAATGAATGAATGAATAAATGAATGAAACCCATTTCAACAACAAAAAGAGGAATTGTGGGCTCTATCAGTGCTAACCAGTGAGGTACACGGCACAGTTAACTTTGACGGTGCTGTTAACAAACAGCGTGACTAACCATGTTTTACACAACACATATTTAATGGCCGTTATAAACGGTGGGTTAAGAATTTAACCGGCGGTTAGGGGTTTTAAACAGTGGTTAAAATAACCGAGAATTGAACAACCGGGCCCTGTTTGTCTGACAAACATACTATGTACAGGGCATCATAAGCCCCTGATATGAGCTTTGCAGCAATTACACCAACCATCCTCTGAACGCCCTAATAGGTCGCTTGCACATGTCGTCACTTCCGCCTCGGATTTCTCGTAGTCGCCATGCTGGGTGGCCTCCATTTACGTAGCGATTCGGTCTAACACGTATCTATCACGTTTGTTTTCTGCGTTTAAAATTGTACATTGTTGCTGCATCGTTGGCTGTTCGAACAAAGCCAAGGGGGAAAATGGTCGGTCTTTTTTCCGAATTCCGAAAATAATTAGGAACCAGGGCCTGGAGACAGAGGAGTGCGGACTCCGGAGGGAAGTCGTTACTTTGGGCTCGTGTGTGCAGCGATCACTTTGTGACCGGTAAGCTTGTTTACCTTTATTTAATGCATGAGGATTAATAACGTTTCGACCGCCCATATATGGGCAAGTTGCTTATGTTTTGGATTCATGAGTAAGCAAGTTCGGTAGTACAAGCTGGCTAGCGGACGTTAGCCGAAAGCTAACATCGAACATTTTCACCCAAGTAGTGCCAGTGCAAAGTGTTTACTGCTGAAATTGGATTGATTAGTCTTGGGCTTTTAATGCCGATGACATGTTTTTTGGTGGCAAAATGTAAACTTGGAAAAAAAAAAGAGACAGAAGGGGCTGATGCAAGAAAACAGACCCCCGGGGGTGATGCAAGAAAACAGACCCCCGGTAGCCTACACATCATGCTAAAGAACTTATTCACGGC
Source organism: Festucalex cinctus (assembly GCF_051991245.1). Lineage (NCBI taxonomy): Eukaryota > Metazoa > Chordata > Actinopteri > Syngnathiformes > Syngnathidae > Festucalex > Festucalex cinctus. Next base: position 25,720,811 of record NC_135416.1, on the reverse strand, counting down.
CACCCTACTGCGGTAAAATAACCAGTCTTTCCATATTTTATTTGTTTATATATTTGTTTATTTTAACAGGTCGCCCTGCGCCCGTTTTTCTGTCCAATCATCACGACTGGGCTCCAACATTAAAGTTGGGTCCCAAGTTACAACATCTATGTCTCAGCCCAGTCGGTGCCAAGATATGAACGTGCACAGGAGAGACAAGCAAAGAAAAGACGACTCGAAGTGGCAGAGAGTTTGTTGCAGTTATGCAGCCAGATGGCTCCAGTAACCTGTACCCTCAAGTACTGCTGACATCATTGACTCTGGTATGCCACTCAGAATTCATTACATGATATATTGTATGCATGAGTGAATGTATGTGTTTGTTTGTGTGTGTACACGCACCTTATATTTTAGAGACATTTGGAAGTGTTTATAGAAATAAGTATTTGCCTGTAGCAATGTTCATACATTAAAAAATGCAACAAAATGTGTACATTTCTTTTACACTGACAAAAAAACTATACTACTTTACTATATTAAACCTATTACTGGTACCGTATTTTTTTGTGATTTTTTTATTTATTTTTTTCTTTAGGGATCTCATGCCACACCGACTTGATTGCCAATGACATGATGGAAACGAAGGCGAGCATCAAAGCATTGGAGGAGGACAACATGCGACTGTTTGTTTGGCGCTAATAAAGGCAGCGTTTATACAAATTCTATTGTTGGGTTTGTTTACAAAGCTATACATAATACAAATGACAGGATTTGACTCAATGTGCAATATGGTCCCTCTTAAAGTAATGGCATAAATCTCTATTATTTCTAAAAGCACAAAAAATGAAGTGAATAATGATTAGATGTAGTAATTTCAGGGTTAAAAATTGAACTGTTAATTAATGTAGTTTATTTTAGCACAGGTGCCTACCATCCTGAGATGACGGTATGATGTAATGTTGATGGGGTACGCAATGACTTTCATTATGCTATGTACAGAGGAAAAAGTTGCTCTCTTTTAAATTTGTTTAATGTAAGACAAGTACCAGTACTGTGTTACAGTTTTCCCAATAATCCTTGTTTCACACTTGTCACAAAACCACTGTCCTTTTGGCAGTCTAGATTGGCACACTTCAAGTGATATCATTTGATTTTACAATCTGCTGCAGCACAAAAAACTACTTTATTCCGCATCTTTGAAGTACATGAGCAAGTGGTAGGTGACAGCAGCTGAGCAGGAACACTGGAAGTCCACTGCTGATCTAGTAAATGCTCTCCCGAGCAGTTCAGGTAAGGAGGGGACTTTGGGGGGGAAAAAACTCTGGCTTTTCCAGCTGGCCAAAACGAGCGATCTGGGTGGACTCGCTCAATCACACTTTGTCCACACCACAAAGTCGCAGAAGTCCGTCCAGTTAAACTCATCTGTGCCTGAATCTGAAAATATTACAAACATTGTAATGAAAATATGAAACATAGAATTAAATAAGAAACTACAAAAAGTAAAGCCATACATACCTGGTAATACTATTGGTGTTGTCGTGACAAGTGATGGGAATTGTTGCCATCTGGCACCAGACAGAAATTGGGTGTTGTGACAGCCTCCTTAACAGTGAGATCATAAGAAAAGCTGTCAGTATGCTCAGTAGTTACCATGAACACGTTTTATTGTACTGGAAACTGAAACTAAAAATACGTCCTCTGAGAGTGGTTAACCTTAACCATTTAGAATAAGTTGATTAAGTAACATGTAACTAGTGAAAGGGTAGCATTAAATTTAATTAAGCCACGGGGAGGCTGTGCATAGTTACTTTTTATTCTTATACGCTCTGCCATATTTGCCTGTTATAAAATTGTTAGAAAAACCACATCAGGTAAAGCCAGCTGTGCATGTAAACACAATGATAACAGGAAGCCTGAGAACAAATCAACATTTTTGTGTGCAGAATTACCAACACCATGTGGTTTACTTACGTGCAACAGCAACCGTTTCTTCTGATGCGATGTTAAAGTTTACACTCTGTATCCACCCGCTTACAAAATAATTGTAAGCCTCCAGGGATTTGTTGGCGTGTTATGGAGCATGTTGTCAACACGAGGTAGGGAAAGATGTCCAGAGATGTCACATTTGGCCAGCAAGCTTTCTCCGTCAAAAAAAAAATCACCCTTGGTCAGGACGTAGTTAGGATCAATCCCGCCACACAGAGACACCTTCTGCCTGTATCGTTGTTTTTGATCTTCCGGTAAATCGTGAAAATACTGCGAAAATTACATCAGGTTGATAAGCTCTACCGTGTAACTTGCGAGTGTACCTTGTGAACCGGCGGACACCCAATATGGCGCCCGAAGGAAAAACTCCCATGATGCATTACGATGTGCAAGCGACCTATACTGTATCAAAAGAAATGTTCACGAAATTGTACCGTGTTGTAGAGTTGCAGCCTCTACGAGGAAGGTCTACTGTTAGCCTAGCATCAAACGAGCGGCTTTTGGTGGGCGTGGCCGTGGCTCGCTAGACTTCTGTGTGTTTTTGACTACAAAACAAACAAGTCTCACCTTTTCTGTGTGCTCCTGCTTACAAACACAGTCTTCACGTCTGCACCTGAAGTAATATTGGCTCATTAGTTTCAATAGTTGGTATCGATCCCAGGATAAGTGAAAGATGTTCTGCTAATCCACCTTTATATTGTCCCAAATTCCTGAAGCAGTCGTCTGTTAAATGTTTGCCACAAACTGTCAGGGCTGCTAACCCTCCTCACGATGCACATTTTCCGGGTACAGCTACTGGGATTGACACCCCCGTACCAGTCGAACTATAAGTCCTACGGGCAGAATGAACACATCGCCGGAACCGGCTCGACCTCGGCTTTCCAACGGCGTCAGTGCCGGCCTCCACGACCCTCCGGGCCGGAGATACGGGGCCGCGAAATCGGCCACCCCACTCGCAGGAACAAACTAACACGTTTTGGGAGTTGCTTGGGCATATTTAATGCATAAATACAGTCCAACCACAAGCCTTTCTGTGGCATAAGAAAAATGTTTTTGTTGTCCTCTGTACAATCTGGTTCAGAGCAGTTGCTATGGGGTTGTTTTGCTGCCATGCTGTCCTCCTGCTGCTGCTGCTGTTTGTTTGCTCCGGCGGGGGGGAGGGGTTGAAAATTGTGAGGGTGGAGTTCACGCTGAGCTAGTGATGTGTAAAACCGAAAAAAGTGGGGTTAGTGATGTGTAAAACCGACCTGCTGAAACAGCCCATTAGAGATTGCTGTTTGAGCTAATGTGATAAAAACGCCCATAGGAAAGGGAAACATGGGTCGTTTATCTCACAGCTTTGGGGACTTAGTGAGGCTATGGTACGGCATACTTATGTCAAAACCCCCCAAAAAGTGAGCATTTCATATGAGGGGACCTTTAAAAGAATGTGGTATAAAAAGTAATTGCAAAAAACATTGTTAGCATCATCATACAAATACTTGTGGACCTAACTGAACACTATGTGCACCATAGGCCCAGATACTGTCACACTCACTGCTGTGGTGCGAGGCCCGGCCAGGTGCCTCCTCCTGGGCGAACGGCCAGCTCTAAATTGTCTAGCCCGGGCCTCAGGGATTGCCACTCGGTGTTCTCAACTCCGGAAAATGGCCAGAGCAGGAGGATGGCATGGAGAAGTGGCAGGCACGCGCAAGACAACCCCTGGCTTCCGCCTGGTGGAGAAGTATGCTATGCTGGTGGGTGCCGTGTCCATGCACAGGCAGGATTTGAGTGGAATGGTCATGCTGAAGGACAACCACGTTTGGGCTTCAGGAAGCATCACAGAGGTGGGTCTGGTCTGAGGCATTTGATTTTTATTTATTTATTTATTTATTTATTTATTTGTAAACACTGGACATCTCATGATGCTGGCCACCTGTGTTAATTGACTTAAGCCATTATTTTCGGAAGGTAACAAAATATAATTCAGAAAAGTTGTCAAATGAATGCTTTCAATAAGCAGTTTAACTTAAAATACTCTGTTTTAAAAAAATGCTTGAACATATAATCTATCTTCTTATCAGCCATTTTGGAAATGACATCATCATTAGGTGTCCGTCAGAAGCAAAGAGCTGTGATTGAATTCCTTTTGAATTCCTTGTTTTGGAAGGTGAACCACCAATAGACATTTTGAAAAGATTGGAAAAAGTTTATGGTGATGCTGCAATCGGTTAGAGCGCTGTCAAATAAATGGATATCCATCATCAAAAGCCCGAGGTGTGAGATCCTATCCAGAAAGTTAAAATATTGCCAACCGGCATGCAGGTAAACAAGCTATTGAATGGAAGGAAGCACCGGTGGCTAAAGCCAATCTGTGGCAGGCTCAGCATTTTTACTTTCTGGACCTGCTGACACTTTTCTGGATTTATCGCCTTGTTCGTAAAAGGATTGTTGCAACCTCAATAAACTTGTCGCAGCCCTAGATGCAGATAGTTTCTCATACTCTGCTCTCATCGTCATCAACTCAGTCGTCTTTTTTTTTTACCCTCCTGAACAATTTCCTGAAGAGCCTTTATTTGTTTTTCCAATTCCATTCTCTCCTCACGCCTTTTCCTTGACTTCGAACTTGTAAAACTTATAATATGTCCTCTAATAAAAGCTTTAAAGGCCTCCCACCTTATACATTTTGAAGTTTTATCCCCGTTAAATTCAAAGAAATCATCTATCTGTCTCCCTATATAACTAACAAAGTCTTTGTCGAGCAGCCATTTATGTTTAAAGTGCCATTTAGGAGCATCCCTAACCAATTGTTTGTCTTTATATAACAAGCAACATAGTGCGTGATCAGAAATCACAATCGGTTCATAAAGGCAGTCCTGAATCTTGTGTCGTAAGTACGCGGATATTAGAAAATAATCAATTCGTGAAAAAGTTTGGTGCACTAATGAGTAACAAGAATATGCACTGATTTTGGGATTCCTCTCCTGCCATATCTCAATCAAATTAAATTCTTTGATGAATTGCTTTATTACTTTCCTCCTTCTACTATGTGACTGATCAAACTCTGTTCTCATCAAGAGCCAGATGCCGAGAACACATCCCCTTGCCATCTCCTCCTGATACGAATAACATCGTCTAAAAGATGAGTCTCTTGCAGAAAAAAACATTTTTAGCTTCTTTATCCTTTAACATATTCATAACCTGTTTAACTCTTTTGAGTTGCTGTAACCCCCGACAATTCCATGAAACGAAATTAACATTCACTTCTTGTGACATTTCAAGAGAGAGAAGAAAGAAAAGAAGCACCTTAGATGAACTGGAGCTCTCTGAACCATAACACACATATAGAGGAGCATAACAAACGCGAACTCAAAACATGGGAAAAAAAATACAAAAACCCACCTTCCCTCATTCCCTCGCCCGTCACTTCGACTTCTGTTACGCTGAGGACCTACCTCCTAATGAGGATCAGCCCACCCAATGTAGCTCAACAACAATAGAGAAAAAAATCAAAATAAAGTCTCGTGGTTAACATAGCTCCGTGCTAATAATGAAGTCTGCTCTTTGTTGTAGTAGTCACAAATTGTCCGGTCGCTTCGTAAATCTCTTTGAGTCGGCTCGAACTCACCCACTCTTCCTCGTCATATTTGGAGTCCGCATTATGTTCATTTTGCGCCCTCTATTCCCGGAGCTTCTTCAAAAATTCTTGTGCTTCTGTTGCAGTCTTAAAGACGTGTGTCTGGCCGTTAGAAGTGACCAGCAGCTTCGCAGGATGAGCAATTCCATGTCGTAGTCCAAGGCCACGTAGCTCTCGGCGAATCGAGTCGAATTGTTTCCTCACTTGATGCGTCCCGGCCGCAAGGTCTTGAAAGAAGTGCACCTGCTGGTCCCCGTGTCGAATTTCCTTCTTGGCCCGGACCGCTGCGATGACTGCCATCTTATCGTTGTAGTTGAGAAACCCCATTATGAGTGTCCTTGGCTGCGCCCGGTCCGATGCGGTGTGCCCCCTCCAAAACCAGAGCCCGGGGATCCATTTTTCCAAGAAAGAACACGGTTCGCGTCCCTCCACACCTTCTGGCAAGTTAACGAGCCTCAAGTTGTTTCGCCGTGATCTATCTTCCAAGTCCAGGAGTTTTTCCTCCACGACAGAATTCCTGTCTTTGAGTGTCTTTAGCTTAGCCTGCATGCTAGTTATCTCGTCCTCCGCATTTGAAACGCGTTGGTCAGCTTCCGCCATTCTTTCAGCACAATCGTTAATCTCCTTCCTCATTTTTTCAATGGCCTCCACAACACCATCAAATCTTGCGGAGAATTCTTTTTTCAGAGAGCTTATAGCTGCGAGGATTGCATCCCTTTTCCCTCCGTCGAGTCTGTCTTCGTCTCGCGACCCACTTGTCGCTTCCATGTTTTGAGTTGATTTGTTCCATTCGCTGAGGACGCACAATTCCGTCAGTTTTTGCTGCTTAGACGACTTACCCTCTTCTTTGTTATCTTTACGAGGTTTTGGCATTGCCTTGAGCCACTTTCCAACACTTTTGTTGAACGTAAGCGTTATTCAGGAAGGATTTTGTGGAAGTTAGCAACAGAGCGATGTCGTACACGTCTGTCTACAAAGCAGCCATAACCGGAAGTCGTATTTATTTTTTTTTTTAATGTGTATTACTTGTGCTTAATATTTAAAAAAAAACACACCATGTGCGCGACGTCATTATTCCGGTTTATATAAAAATAAATCTACTAAAAATCACATTTAAAATCATCCCCAAAGGCTCATACATTAAATTAATTACCAAAGACTAAAACGAAGGACATTTTTGCTATAATTATAGTTAGTTTTATTTTAGTTAGTTTTGTAACTATAAAATGTAGTTTCAGTTAGTTTTCTTCTTTTAATAAGAATCTTCGTTTTTATTTTTTATTCCGTTAACAAAATTGTTTTTTTAATTTTAGTTTTAGTTTTTTCGTTAGTTTTACTTAACGAAAATAACCTTTAATAGCACCTGTGTTTTTCGACACCCTCCCTTCTTACTTTGATGATCTCCAAACATTTTTGTTTTTATTTTATTTGAACTGAGTCAAATGCCATTTTTAGCATATGTCGCGGGCCACTAAAAATTGGACGGCGGCCGCAAGTGTCCCCCGGCCATAGTTTGGACACCACTGCCTTAGACCATTGTCTTACCCGGGATTTGGTGAGAGTTCTTGAAAGTCAGAGCTGTCTCCATTTTAATTGACAATATTTCAGTGACAGAAAATACAAACAAATGTATATTTCATGAGCTCTCTATTTTTAAGAAAGTTTATTGACTCAATGGTTTTCTATATTGAAGTATTTTTAATAAAAAAAAAAAAGTGACGTCTTGATAAGCTGCTGATTCATCTTTTCGGTTGGCTTTGTTTTTCTGTAAAATTCTGTAATCACTTTATTTTTGATCAATGAATGAATCAAACAAATATTTTCTGCTCTTCAGGCTGTGAAAGCTGCCAGGTCAGTGTGTGGTTTCAGCAGCAAGATTGAAGTGGAGTGTCGCTCGACAGAAGAGGGTGTGGAGGCCGCCACAGCAGGAGCAGACATAGTTATGCTTGACAATTTCCAGCCTCAGGTACACAAAATGTCATCATAGAACTTGCAGTATTTCCCTGGCAAAAATCAACATCAAATAATATATATTATACTACAGGCGCTCCATGTTTCAGCTGGTACACTGAAGCAAAAATTCCCAGCTGTGCTGATTGAAGCCAGCGGAGGAGTAACACCAGACAACCTAGCTGAATATTTCTCTCCATGTGTGGACATCATCTCCCTGGGCTGTATTACACAAGGGTGTCCAGTTGTGGACTTCTCACTAAAGATTCAAAAGCCTGTTTCTTAGTCAGACCTCTATGAAGGATTAGCACCAGAAACCAATTTTACATTCACAAAAATGGATTTTGAACTATTTGCTTACAAAAAAAAGACAGAACACAGATGAGAGATTAAAGGAGACATATAGCAGGAAAAATAAAAGCTAAGTTGGAATAACTTAAAAAGCAACAAATTGTTGCCTCCATTTATTAAGTTGAGGCAGCACTATTTTTTACAGTGATAATTAAATGGAATAGTATCACTCAATGAAAATGTAGTTGGTTCAACTTAATTAAGATTCTAGAGTACAAAACAAATCACGTTATTTGTACTAAAGTAATCTTGTGGTGTTGACAAAATGGTGGTTGAGTTGAAATAACTTAAAAGGATGCATGCAAATTGTTATCTCAATGTTTCAAGTTGAGCCAACATTTCATTTCTTGAGTGTAGATTCTCTCTTTTTGAGTTTTTAATAGTGCTTAAAATGTTGTAAGCCGGTCAAAGGCCATTGATAGTTAAATAGGTCATTAGTTAAAGGGAAAAACAGAAACTGGGAACTATTTTTGTTTCTGCTAGGCCCCACCCACACACTTAATGTATGACAAATTCTTCTAGTTCTCAAATCTGGCATGCAAAAGAGGAAGAACATTTCACAAGATCTGATTCTCACTCAAAAGTCACAGACAAATAAAGTGAAAGTGCTACTAAAGACACCAAAAAACATACAATTAGGTGGCTTTTTAAATGTTTTTTTCCCCCCTCCAATAAATGTTACTTTCTTAAAATCAATTTATGTTGTTTTGTCTCCTTTGACATACTCGTTGAAACTCAACATTGTCTCTCAAACTTCTACTTAAAGTGTCACAACCACCTGTTAAGGAAACGCCTTAGGCCGGAAGCATTGCATAGATAGACGCGGGCCTCAAACTGCACATCGCCTTTGTATGGAGAAGTGCAATGAGAAAGATGTCTGTTCAGCTTGGGCTCTTCCTGTTCATGTGGGTCGTTGGTAAGTGTTCTTACTTTTGAGTTATAAATGAGGCAACTTGTATAAATCAAAAGATACAGATGTGGAGATGAAACATGTTTTTGTATATATGATCACTATTTCAAGGTTACCACAACTTGATCAGCTGTGCAGAGCATACCTTTTTTTTTCTTTCTTTTTTTTTTGTAAAATTAATAATAATACATTGTTCTGTGTGGGTACATACAATATTACAATACGTCAAATGAGGCTCAAACAGTGTCATAACGATGCCTCTCATGGGAGCAATTGTCTTCATTTTAAAAATAAGTTTCCATACTTTTTTTTTAAATCAACTTTTCTATATGCCTTTTGAAATTTATAGATTGATCACTGTGGATTCCAAGAAATGTAGTGAATTCAACTTCATTAATAGGTCTACCATCTATAGTTATGTTCATGTCACGATCTCTGTATTTATGTTTATTCATGCAAAGACAATTCTAATTTTTTTCGAACATTCAAAGATAATTTATGACATTTGAACCAAATATTTAGCTTCACTAGTTGCTCATTCAAGAACTTTACAAGCTAATCAGTATGTTTAAGTGATAAAAACAAATTTGTGTCATCTGCAAAAAGATTTTTATGGATATCCCGTGAGAGCATACCTTTTTTTTGTTTTTTGTTTTTTTGTAAAATTAATAATAATACATTGTTCTGTGTGGCTACATACAATATTACAATACGTCAAATGAGGCTCAAACAGTGTCATAACGATGCCTCTCATGGGAGCAATTGTCTTCATTTTAAAAATAAGTTTCCATACTTTTTTTTTAAATCAACTTTTCTATATGCCTTTTGAAATTTATAGATTGATCACTGTGGATTCCAAGAAATGTAGTGAATTCAACTTCATTAATAGGTCTACCATCTATAGTTATGTTCATGTCACGATCTCTGTATTTATGTTTATTCATGCAAAGACAATTCTAATTTTTTTCGAACATTCAAAGATAATTTATGACATTTGAACCAAATATTTAGCTTCACTAGTTGCTCATTCAAGAACTTTACAAGCTGATCAGTATGTTTAAGTGATAAAAACAAATTTGTGTCATCTGCAAAAAGATTTTTATGGATATCCCGTGAACAAAAAACTAAAATATTTTATATAATAAACAAAAGGGGAGCCAGAAGAGATCCCTGTGGAACTTCAAATTCTGTTTTCCATTGCTGAATTTTCTCCATTTATATTTACATATTGCTGTCTCACATCACATAGTCACTGAACCACTGGAGTGCTATACCGCTGACACTGTAATAATGGTCCAACTTTCTAAGTAAAATAGAATGATCAGTTGTATCAAATACCTTTGAGAGATGGAGAAAACTGCCAGTGCCAATTTCTCCTCACACAAAAACATCCTTTATTTTCTCATGCAAGTCTAATATGGCCATACGCGTGCTGCTATGTTTTCTGAAGCTGTAATGGTATATTATGGTTTTCTAAGTAATCTGCCAGTCTCAAATTGTCACTATTTGAGAACAGCCTGGTAATGAAACTTAAATCCATATAGAGAAGGTTGACGAATAACCTGTAACATGAGAGAAGGTTGGAGTTCATTGCTGGCATTTGCAGGGTCTGAACAAAGTGTTGAGCTTGTTCAGTGATGCTGAATAACTTCGTACATGTAGATCTCTTTATGTTCTTAGTTTGGTAGTCCATGCATGTCATGTTTTGTTCAAGCAAAATACTCCTGTTATGTTCTGGCGTGTTTGAGGCCGACAGTCATTAAAGGGTAGTTGTTTGATCGCCGCTTTGCCTGTTTAATTCACCAACGCTACAATACATCCACATTAAAAGAGGCTACAGCGGCATCTAAATGACGGTGAGTAATGACGACCAATAATTTCGTCCGTCCTAATCTTCATTCATGAAATCAGACGACACAACATATGGCCACATACATACCTATTTAGCCTCAAAATATGGGACAACTCAAATTTATGAGCCGCTACCGCTTGCCGCTCTCCTGTGTGTACAGTACACTCAGTTTACAAAACGCGCGACACTATGGCAGCCGAAAAGTCAGAACTCACAACGGTGAAGTGTTGTCTTAAAACCAAACTCAAACAGATTAAACGTGTGAGACACTCGTCTCGAGGTCTCATGAGATTAAAAAAAAACTCACCAAAATTACATGCACTTACAGCGCTAGGTTTTGTTACAGCGGTGGTGACGTTCCCGCGACCAACTTTCCCTCCTTCCTCTCTCTCAGCTTTCCGCAATTACGTAATCACGTGCTGTCAAACCGCGGTTGAATCGCAAATGCAATTAATCATTCACACCAACAGGTTTGTAAGTAACACCTTTAGTTTCTTGTCAGAATTCAGATTTTCTATATGACACTATACTACAAAATACTCACATTTATGGGCCATTGATTGAAACCAATATTTGTTTAATTAATACCCACAAAATAAGTAGTTTTTAAATTATATTTATTAAAATACATTTTGCACAAATAAGTTGCTATCCATAACAGTCATGAAGGTCATAGAAAATACGAGATGTCGTTTTTGCTGTGGGATGCATTATTTTTTTTGCATTAGTTAATTTGATTAATTGTGTAATCTATGCATTCAATTACAACCTGAAACTTTCATTTGAGTTAAGCGCATATTCTACAGAAAATATTTCAAAATTCAAAATTTTGGAAATTGTTCTATGTTCATTGAGATATTGAATAAAATCTTTACATTTTTCGAAAGGGGTGAACTAAGCACTGTGAGTGTTTTGTCTGTATAGAATATATAAAACTTTTTTTTTTCTTTTTTTGTAGCTCTCCCTGTGTCTTTGGCATTCAACATTGACACCACAAATCCCAAAGTCTACAGTGGGGATCAAAAAGCTTTCTTCGGATACAAAGTGCTTCAGTTCGTGTCTAGCTCCAAGAAGGGGTATGCTTGGGTTTCTTCTTCTTTCTGTGGTTAAATTGACCACAGTCTGTTATTTAACAGACATCAGTCTTTGAGAGAGAACATTTCACCAGTAGGCCTATCAAATCTAACTAATTGAGATGGACATCCATATTCGTTTCTTTTATCCGCAGGGTACTTGTTACTGCACCACTTCAGAATAATGGATCTGGGGCAGTATGCCTACTAGATCACAGCCAAACTACCAAGTGCTTCAACCCACAAGGTACAATACAGTATGCTACTATGCTATGAAGATAATAGTTTGGACACATGAGCTAACAAACAGCATAATAGGCAGTAAAAGCGAACAAGAGCAGCAACTTGAAAGATATTGGTGCTGTATTCAGTGACTTCAACCATTCTAGCAGTATTTATTTATTTATTTATTTTTTAATAAATAGCATCAACGCCAACTGTGGTCTTCATGTTACCAACGTTCTTATTTCCAGCACAGTGGGGGTAATGCCGATGTCAGACTATGCGATTTTTTTTGTCTTACACGACAGTTGCGCTGTCACATTACCCGACAAATTCGCTCCGTGTCGTGGATGGGGCGTGTAGTCACACTACACGTCTGAACGTGACAAGACACCAGCCAATCATCGTGTGTTGTCTTGCCAAGAGAGACGCGTCGGCCACTGTTTGTCGGGGAGGTGGGACAAAAAAAAATAAAAAATAAAATAAAATAGAGGCACGGACAGGGAGTGTTTGTGGAGCACGCATGGGACAAGTGTGATGTGAGCGCATTGCTTGCGCTCCCTGCTCCGCAATAGTGTTTCAAATATGATTTAGGAGAAACCACTGTATTTTAATTTATTTAGCCTTTTTTGCGCCGGGGTAATTATAGCAGATTTTGTTAATTAATTTGCGGGATGACATCTTGTTTTATTATTTTATCAAACACTGATATATTATATTGTTTGAGTATTTTTTATAGCTTCATTTATTCATATTTGACTTGTTTTAGTACGGTGCATTGGATAGTACGCCACTCACTCCGACGGGGGGAAAAAAAAAACAACTTTCAAGTGAGAGCGTGTGACAGTTAAGGCGGCGAGGCCTGGCCCGACTATATGAAAATGTGATCGATCCTCACTAAATATGAAAAAAGTATAGTGGCCAGCACCTCTCAAAATTTGATGGATGACCAATCAGAAGCCGTTATTTTGAATTAAGCCCCGCCCCCTTCCAATCAGAAGCCGTTATTTTGAACTAAGCCACGCCCCCTTCCGCCTTCTCAGCCAATTAGAAGTCGTTATTTTTAATTAAGCCCCGCCCCTTCCCGCCCCCTAACCAATCAGAAGCGGGGGGACAGCACCTGTCAAAAATTGACAGGTACCCCGCCCCCCATCCAATCAGAAGCCGTTATTTCAAATTAATCCCCGCCCCCTTCCCGCCCCCTAACCAATCAGAAGCCGGGGCAGCACCTGTCAAAATTTGATGTTTTGTGCGTTGTATTTGATAGCAATACAATAAAGAAATTTTGGCAGGATGAACACAATAAAGTTAGTCTAATATTGTCTACAAAAGTAAATTAGGGTATTAAGATGTTGATATTGAATGTAAAACCTAAAAATTTTATTCAAAGGTATTCAATTTGTAAATTATACATTTTGGATGATGGAACAATGCATGGCATTAGAGTAGACTTTAAATATTAAGTGGCGTTAATTTTAAATTTTTGGGGGACTGTAGATCGAAACTAGCATTGTACTAAATCTGACGCAGCCATCTTTTTAATGTTACTGAACACTGTCCTTATAATAAACTAAACTCAACTCATTTACGTTTCGGTCACAAATGACATGTTTTATTTTTTATACGGTATCTAATACAAGAGGACGGATGCTAGAATTTTTGTACATTTTGTATATACGTGATGTTTACAGGCATGCTTAGACGTATATGTTTTTATTATTTTATGTTTATGATGTTTATAAGAGTACGCTGGTTGGGGAGGGACGGGAAAATTTGTTTACCTTTTTTTGTGTTTAAAAAAGATAATTGTACTAGTTTAAAAAAAATACTGATTTCTGGAGAGAATATGTAATCACAAACTCAGGCAGGAACTGCATGTGGACATTATTGGTCAGACGTCTGACAGTGTGTGTGTGTTTTTTTGTTTTTTTGTGTGTGTTTTTTCCCATTAGTAAAACAGACTGTTATATCTGATGCTTTAGTCTGAAGTATACTTTGTATTATCACACAAGCGATTCTATACCTTCTTTTTAAAACTAAGAGAATTGAAAGTATGAAACTTTAAAGATTTATACTCTACTTAACCCTTAATCTTTAATCTTAAAGCGGTTCTTTGCAACAATTTAACCAAAGACATCTTCTTATTAGTAGATTAACACCTTAGTCTCTTACAAAGGGTATTCCTGTAAGCTCTTGGCTAATAGTTTTTTAGAAAGGATCCACGGTTTGAATTTATGACGCCATAGATGCATTATGTATATGAGGAAGGGTGTGTACAGTTTTATTTTAGGGCTGTAGCAATTCAAAATGGAATTTTCCACATTTACCAGATTTAAAGACACACTTATGTTATCCTAAATGTTATAAGCGATTCTATACCTTCTTTTTAAAACTAAGAGAATTGAAAGTATGAAACTTTGAGTTTCTTGATACGTTAAAAGATTTATACTCTACTTAACCCTTAATCTTAAAGCTGTTCTTTGCAACAATTTAACCAAAAACATCTTCTTATTAGTAGATTAACACCTTAGTCTCTTACAAAGGGTATTCCTGTAAGCCCTTGGCTAATAGTTTTTTAGAAAGGATCCACGGTTTGAATTTATGACGCCATAGATGCATTTGTACATGAAGAAGGGTGTGTACACTTTTATTTTAGGGCTGTAGCAATTCAAAATGGAATTTTCCACATTTACCAGATTTAAAGACACACTTATATGTTATCCTAAATGTGATTCACTGTGCAAAATAATAATACTAATGACACTAAATCACGAAAAGACAAATATTTCCTACAAAACAAAAGAGGAACCTCACGGCGAGGCGTTGCTCATGTTCTAGTTGTAAACCTGCTTTGGGCATATACATTTTCTACAAATGTACCACTGAGAATATTTACGAGCTTGTAAATAAAATACTAAAGGGGCACCAACATGAAAAATTAAATTTTTGGAGCTTTTAGCTGTGTTAAAATGCTCTTACCAAATACATGACCGAATGGGAGTTTTCCTCCATTCTCCCTTCTCTGAGAAATTCTGCTCTACAAAACACCAGCCCCTCCCAACCTGAGAAAACAAGCTGTTGACGGTCTTTGACATCATAAGGTTACCTTCTCTCACGTTTTTGTTGTACGTCTAGCTATGTATTTTATGTTTTTGAGCTGTTGTATATAAGATTGCGTTGTACATAAGAATTTTACCCGCTCTTACGTTTTTGTTGCGCTACAAAACTAATAAATGTACTGATTTAAAAAAAAAAAAAAAGGGATTAGGCTTAGAGAAGGTGTTGGTGGCACTCTCGTGAACAAAGCGCGCAAGTTGTTTTAGCTCCTCTGCAGATGTGTACTTGTATAAACGGTTATTTTTCCGTTTCCCAGTTTTGTTACCGCTAGTGCTATAATTTGTGTCTATACGATTTTTATCGGATGTCTCGATGTATTTTTGTTGTTGTTTAAGTTTGAGGTTTGTATATACGAATGCGCTGTGTGAAAATGGGTTTTACCCTCTAACGTTTTTTAATATTAAAAAAACAACAACTAATAAATATACTGTTTTTTTTTGTTTTTCTGAAACTGATTTATGAAAAGGGCTTGTAATCACAAACTTTTTTTTTTTTTTAAGCAGTAACTGATTTAGGAGGAGGAGGGGAGGCTGGTCCAAAGTGTGCATGTGTGCATGCGTGTGTAGGGGTGTCAGTGTTTTCGCCTAGGGGCTAGTAAAACAGTCTTTGAAAGTGATTGTCATGAAATTATTCTTTAATTTACTAGGGCAATGTATTGTGGGGATCATACTTTTTGAAATCTTTAAGCTGTTGTTTGTAAGAGTCTTCTATCTTGATGTTAGCCTTTTTATCTGAATATGTATGAATGAAATATCTTCTAATTATTACCTCGAATTCTTTCAATGGATACCCCTGTAACCCTTAGGTTAGTAGTTTTTTTTTTTAGAAAGTATTCGGGTATGAAATATGTTTTTATTATGTTAAGGATATGGTGCGTACGTGAAGAAGGGTGATGTAGTTTTATTTTTGCTTTGTTTTGTTTCTGTTTTAGTTTTTTAGGTGGGTGAACGCTTCGTTTTAAGGTGCCAGGTGTATTTTGTGCAAATAATATAGGGATATTTACTTTTTATTTTTGTGTGTACTTGTATAAACGGTTATTTTTCTGTTTCTAGTTTTGTTACCGCTAGTGCTACGTGTTATAATTTGTGTCTATACGATTTTTATCGGATGTCTCTATGTATTTTTGTTGTTGTTTAAGTTTATGAGGTTTTGTATATACGAATGCGCTGTGTGAAAAAGGGTTTTACCCTCTAACGTTCTTGTAATATTAAAAAAAAAACTAATAAATATACTGTTTCGAAATCTTTAAGCTGTTGTTTGTAAGAGTCTTCTGTCTTGATGTTAGCCTTTTTATTTGATTATGTATGAATGAAATATCTTCTAATTATTACCTTGGCTTCTTTCAATGGATACCCCTGTAAGGCTTAGGATTGTAGTTTTTTAGAAAGTATTCGGGTATGAAATATGTTTTTATTATGTTCGGGACATGGTGCGTACGTGAAGAAGGGTGATGTAGTTTTATTTTTGTTTTGTCTCCGTTTTAGTTTTTTAGGGGGGATGCAGGCATCGTTTTATGGTGCCAGGTGTATTTTGTGCAAATAATATATGGATACTTACTTTTTATTTTTGGTTCTGTTTTGTTACCGATAGTGCCTTGTTTCGTGAAACCTTTATGTTTTGTTTTGTTTTTTTGTTTTTTTTTAACTTGCCCCTCGAGGACAAATAAAACGTCTCTAGACTTATCGCTAGCGAAGATGTAGCACGTTTAACACTCTAAATAATTTTATCGCTGTACGATGTATTCGAACTAAGAGATCCCAAGTCTTTGTGAGTTTTTTTTCTTCTTTTAAATACTTAGAAATACCCATTGTTAAATTAGCCTTTAAGATATTATTGAATATGATAGTCTGTAAGATTAGCTATGCTAAATCACCCCTGGGGTTAAAACACAAAACTACGAGATTTAATCAGAGCGTAGCAATCTACCGCGAGGATCTTTTTTAATCTTAAAACCGCTCTTTGCAGCAATTTACCTAAACATATAGTGAACAAACGTGTATCTTGTCTGACTATGGGACATTTAACTTTTGATTGAACGATTTATTTTTTTCCTTACGAATCGCGCTTACTTTCCGATGGTACGCGTAGGTAAACAATTTTTTACACGCATATTTACACATCGGGACTCTTTAATTTGCCTACTACGCGTGTTTTTTTTTTTTTTTTTAGGAATTTGGGAGAACACGCAAAGTCTACCCAACAAGGCCGGAGGCAGGACTCGATCTCACAACCCTTTATGCTAAGAAGCCAGCTAACGTACCGCCCTGATTGTGAAATAACAGCTACTATATTACTTAATTTGATTGAATAATATTATTTAAGACGTCTACCCGTCTAACGCTTTAAAAACAGCGACATAATTCAGATAAAAATATTATTCGTACTATATTGTTTTTTTACAATAGTTTCTGAGTTCTCACAATAGATGATCGATGACACTATTTTATAGTTTTATGTTTTTCTTACCGGTATGATTAACTTGTATTACATTTATGACGTTTCGCTATCATCTTAAAACACATCTTTGCATCGTTTTAAGGTGGTCGGTGTATTTTGTACAAATAATATATGGATACTTATTGATTTCTGATAAATTTTTACTCGTACATTTACCTACTTTTGCTTTTAGCCGTATGTTAGTTACTTGTATATGAGTGCGTATTCTAACTTTCCCATTCACTTCTTGGTTCCATTCCATCACCCCTGCGAGACCGGACTCGTCTACTTAATATCACTAAAGTCTGTTCAAAAATCATTGGACACCCTGTCAGAGCCTTATCTTCCTTTTGTGACCGAATCCTGCTCGATCCCTCTCACTCACTTCATCGAATGTTTGAGTGGCTTCCATCATCTCAGCAGGCTGAGACGCCCACTCTGACGAACACAGCGGCGGAGGAGGAGGACTACATTTGTCCCCAGAACACTAAATCTCTTGAACAGTGACCCCCTCCCGGCCCAAATTGCGACTGACTGACTGACACGTAGCACTTTAGTGTGAAGCACGGAGCACTTTATTTTGTTTTTTTATTGTTATTTATTATTTTTCGTATTTGTTTTTATTTTTTTTAATGTTCATTGGTTTCATGTTTTGTTTTTTTTAACTTGCCCCTCGAGGACAAATAAAACGTTTTTGAATTGAATTGAATATTTAATTACTTGTATTTTATTCATTTTTAAGTTATCTGGTTTACTTGGTATCATTTTAAACTGTCTGATGTATTTTATGTTAATAATATATGGATACTTATTTACACATCTACTTCTTATTCATTTCAGATCCGTTTTTATTCGTATATTTACCTACTTTTGATATTAAGTTTACGATGGCTTAGACTGTTTGAAGGCGCTGTATAAAATAAACTCGAGTTGAGTTAGTTAGGTACTGTTTTTTTGTTTTTTTTGTTTTTTTTATAAAGTCAAATTATTACCTTTATGAAACTTTTTAGTTCTCCTTACGGTTTACTATGAAATGTTTCAAAATACTCGGTCCCTCCAAAACAAAGCAAAACAAAACGTGTTTACACATTTTTATGGTTTTTACGGATTTTAAAACTCTAGGCGTGACTTTGCCGAGTATTAAATGCCCGCTTGTATTTTTATTGAATGCGTACGTCTACCGTTAAAATTTGTAATCAACATTTAACTACTCGATTCCCGTATTGACTAATTATTCGTGAGGCTAACGTTTTACAATTTAAAGTTATTCCGAGAGTTTACTCTTTAGCGACGTCTTTACACGCTTTAAACGTCGGCTTAGACTATATACCCCTTGTGTTTTTACTGACGAATATTATCGTTAAATGTTTTATCCCGGATTAAAACAGGGGGACTTATTCAAAGATGTTTTATTTTACGGTAAATGTTTTATAATAGTCGCATATTGTTTTTAATGTGCGAAGGAATCAAGGAGACTCTCTGACTTTCATTTTAAAAAAAATCTGTAGTTTTAGCGCCACCAACCTTTTTTTTTTTTTTTTTTTTTTTTTTTTTTTTGGTAAAAATCCACGCCCCCTGTGGGGTCTCGTGCTAATAAAAGTATTTAACCGCTCGGACGTCATCTAACACTCCCCCTTCGAGAAAAAAAAACCTAACATTGCGAACGTTTGATAATCTTTGAGGAGATTCACTAGTGCCACCACCTCCGGGGGATCGAGTTAGAACGTTCTGGACATCCCCACGACTCTCCAGAAGTATGCAGACTTTCAGCGAGCCGCCAAATCTTACAACATCTAGTCCTGAGCGTTCGGACGTCGAAGAGGATGAGGCAAACGTAACCTTTATCGACGGACCCTACCGTAGTTCCAGCCCTATGACCGCTTGCAACTTACCCTCAATATCGTCTGCTGACTTCGGGTCTATGGCATCCATCCCAGTAAACTACTTTTGACGAATCGATGTAGCCTAATAACATCAATAATAATAATAATAATAAAAAAGGAGGGCGGCACGGTAGTCGAGTGGTTAGCACGTCCGCTTCCCAGTTCTGAGGTCTCCGGTTCGATTCCAGGCTGCGACCTTCCTGGGTGGAGTTTGCATGTTCTCCCCGTGCCCGCGTGGGTCTTCTCCGGGTACTCCGGTCTCCTCCCACATTCCAAAGACATGCATGGCAGGTTAATTGGGCGCTCCGAATTGTCCCTAGGTGTGCGTGTGAGTGTGGATGGTTGTTCGTCTCTGTGTGCCCTGCGATTGGGTGGCAACCGGTCCAGGGTGTCCCCTGCCTACTGCCCAGAGCCAGCTGAGATAGGCGCCAGCAGCCCCCGCGACCCTTGTGAGGAATAAGCGGTCAAGAAAATGGATGGATGGATGGATGGATGGATAAAAAAGGAGGGTTACCTACGTTTATATTTACAGACGTTAGACCCTATTGCTGAGGAAGAGGGGAACAACCCGCCGCCCGGGTCTCCTCAAACCGACGATCGCCCGACTGAGGACGGTACGGAACGTAACGTTTCCTCTCTTGAGACCTCCGCGGACGACGATGACTCGCTAACCAGTCTACCGACGGCTTCTGCCGGGCCTGAGGAGAGGGAGGGTGAATTGGTTTGGGACTACTCTCCGGACGTCTGGGTAATAAATGCAAGATATAATTGTATTAAGCGTGTAATGTGTAAATATGCGTGTAAAAAATTGTTTACCTATGCGTACCATCGGAAAGTAAGCGCGATTCGTAAGGAAAAAAATAAATCGTTCAATCAAAAGTTAAATGTCTCTTAGTCATGCAAGATACACGTTTGTTCACTATATGTTTAGGTAAATTGCTGCAAAGAGCGGTTTTAAGATTAAAAAAGATCCTCGCGGTAGATTGCTACGCTCTGATTAAATCTCGTAGTTTTGTGTTTTAACCCCAGGGGTGATTTAGCATAGCTAATCTTACAGACTATCATATTCAATAATATCTTATAGGCTAATTTAACAATGGGTATTTCTAAGTATTTAAAAGAAAAAAAAAACTCACAAAGACTTGGGATCTCTTAGTTCGAATACATCGTACAGCGATAAAATTATTTAGAGTGTTAAACGTGCTACATCTTCGCTAGCGATAAGTCTAGAGACGTTTTATTTGTCCTCGAGGGGCAAGTTAAAAAAAAAACAAAAAAAAAAAACAAAACATAAAGGTTTCACGAAACAAGGCACTATCGGTAACAAAACGGAACCAAAAATAAAAAGTAAGTATCCATATATTATTTGCACAAAATACACCTGGCACCATAAAACGATGCCTGCATCCCCCCTAAAAAACTAAAACGGAGACAAAACAAAAATAAAACTACATCACCCTTCTTCACATACGCACCATGTCCCGAACATAATAAAAACATATTTCATACCCGAATACTTTCTAAAAAACTACAATCCTAAGCCTTACAGGGGTATCCATTGAAAGAAGCCAAGGTAATAATTAGAAGATATTTCATTCATACATAATCAAATAAAAAGGCTAACATCAAGACAGAAGACTCTTACAAACAACAGCTTAAAGATTTCAAAACAGTATATTTATTAGGTTTTTTTTTAATATTACAAGAACGTTAGAGGGTAAAACCCTTTTTCACACAGCGCACTCGTATATACAAAACCTCATAAACTTAAACAACAACAAAAATACATAGAGACATCCGATAAAAATCGTATAGACACAAATTATAACACGTAGCACTAGCGGTAACAAAACTAGAAACAGAAAAATAACCGTTTATACAAGTACACACAAAAATAAAAAGTAAGTATCCCTATATTATTTGCACAAAATACACCTTGCACCTTAAAACGAAGCCTTCACCCACCTAAAAAACTAAAACAGAAACAAAACAAAGCAAAAATAAAACTACATCACCCTTCTTCACGTACGCACCATATCCCTAACATAATAAAAACATATTTCATACCCGAATACTTTCTAAAAAAAACTACTAACCTAAGGGTTACAGGGGTATCCATTGAAAGAATCCGAGGTAATAATTAGAAGATATTTCATTCATACATATTCAGATAAAAAGGCTAACATCAAGATAGAAGACTCTTACAAACAACAGCTTGAAGATTTCAAAAAGTATGATCCCCACAATACATTGCCCTAGTAAATTAAAGAATAATTTCATGACAATCACTTTCAAAGACTGTTTTACTAGCCCCTAGGCGAAAACACTGACACCCCTACACACGCATGCACACATGCACACTTTGGACCAGCCTCCCCTCCTCCTCCTAAATCAGTTACTGCTTAAAAAAAAAAAAAAGTTTGTGATTACAAGCCCTTTTCATAAATCAGTTTCAGAAAAACAAAAAAAAACAGTATATTTATTAGTTGTTTTTTTTTAATATTACAAAAACGTTAGAGGGTAAAACCCATTTTCACACAGCGCATTCGTATATACAAACCTCATAAACTTAAACAACAACAAAAATACATCGAGACATCCGATAAAAATCGTATAGACACAAATTATAGCACTAGCGGTAACAAAACTAGAAACAGAAAAATAACCGTTTATACAAGTACACATCTGCAGAGGAGCTAAAACAACTTGCGCGCTTTGTTCACGAGAGTGCCACCAACACCTTCTCTAAGCCTAATCCCTTTTTTAAAAAAAAATAAATCAGTACATTTATTAGTTTTGTAGCGCAACAAAAACGTAAGAGAGGGTAAAATTCTTATGTACAACGCAATCTTATATACAACAGCTCAAAAACATAAAATACATAGCTAGACGTACAACAAAAACGTGAGAGAGGGTAACCTTATGATGTCAAAGACCGCCAACAGCTTGTTTTCTCAGGTTGGGAGGGGCTGGTGTTTTGTAGAGCAGAATTTCTCAGAGAGGGGAGAATGGAGGAAAACTCCAATTCGGTCATGTATTTGGTGAGGTAAGAGCATTTTAACACAGCTAAAAGCTCAGAAAATTTAATTTTTCATGTTGGTGCCCCTTTAGTATTTTATTTACAAGCTCGTAAATATTCTCAGTGGTACATTTGTAGAAAATGTATATCCCCAAAGCAGGTTTACAACTAGAACGTGAGCAACGCCTCGCCGTGAGGTTCCTCTTTTGTTTTGTAGGAATTATTTGTCTTTTCGTGATTTAGTGTCATTAGTATTATTATTTTGCACAGTGAATCACATTTAGGATAACATATAAGTGTGTCTTTAAATCTGGTAAATGTGGAAAATTCCATTTTGAATTGCTACAGCCCTAAAATAAAAGTGTACACACCCTTCTTCATGTACAAATGCATCTATGGCGTCATAAATTCAAACCGTGGATCCTTTCTAAAAAACTATTAGCCAAGGGCTTACAGGAATACCCTTTGTAAGAGACTAAGGTGTTAAATCTGGTAAATGTGGAAAATCCCATTTTGAATTGCTACAGCCCTAAAATAAAACTGTACACACCCTTCCTCATATACATAATGCATCTATAGCGTCATAAATTCAAACCGTGGATCCTTTCTAAAAAACTATTAGCCAAGGGCTTACAGGAATACCCTTTGTAAGAGACTAAGGTGTTAATCTACTAATAAGAAGATGTCTTTGGTTAAATTGTTGCAAAGAACAGCTTTAAGATTAAAGATTAAGGGTTGAGTAGAGTATAAATCTTTTAACGTATCAAGAAACTCAAAGTTTCATACTTTCAATTCTCTTAGTTTTAAAAAGAAGGTATAGAATCGCTTGTGTGATAATACAAAGTATACTTCAGACTAAAGCATCAGATATAACAGTCTGTTTTACTAATGGGAAAAAACACACACAAAAAAACAAAAAACACACACACACTGTCAGACGTCTGACCAATAATGTCCACATGCAGTTCCTGCCTGAGTTTGTGATTACATATTCTCTCCAGAAATCAGTATTTTTTTTAAACTAGTACAATTATTATCTTTTTTAAACACAAAAAAAGGTAAACAAATTTTCCCGTCCCTCCCCAACCAGCGTACTCTTATACACATCTATCCATCCATCCATCCATCCATTTTCTTGACCGCTTATTCCTCACAAGGGTCGCGGGGGCTGCTGGCGCCTATCTCAGCTGGCTCTGGGCAGTAGGCGGGGGACACCCTGGACTGGTTGCCAACCAATCGCAGGGCACACAGAGACAAACAACCATCCACACTCACACGCACATTTAGGGACAATTCGGAGCGCCCAATTAACCTGCCATGCATGTCTTTGGAATGTGGGAGGAGACCGGAGTACCCGGAGAAGACCCACGCGGGCACGGGGAGAACATGCAAACTCCACCCAGGAAGGTCCGAGCCTGGACTCGAACCGGAGACCTCAGAACTGGGAAGCGGACGTGCTAACCACTCGACTACCGTGCCGCCCCTCTTATACACATCATAAACATAAAATAATAAAAACATATACGTCTAAGCATGCCTGTAAACATCACGTATATACAAAATGTACAAATTCTAGCATCCGTCCTCTTGTATTAGATACCGTATAAAAAATAAAACATGTCATTTGTGACCGAAACGTAAATGAGTTGAGTTTAGTTTATTATAAGGACAGTGTTCAGTAACATTAAAAAGATGGCTGCGTCAGATTTAGTACAATGCTAGTTTCGATCTACAGTCCCCCAAGAATTTAAAATTAACCCCACTTAATATTTAAAGGCTACTCTAATGCCATGCATTGTTCCATCATCCAAAATGTATAATTTACAAATTGAATACCTTTGAATAAAATTTTTAGGTTTTACATTAAATATCAACATTTTAATACCCTAATTTACTTTTGTAGACAAAATTAGACTAACTTTATTGTGTTCATCCTGCCAAAATTTCTTTATAGCATTGCTATCAAATACAACGCACAAAACATCAACCGATTAATTTCACGCCTCACTCTATTTAAAATTAAAAATAATAACAAACTTATCACATTCTAATACCTACCTTCCACGTCTGTCAGTCCAAAAGATGACGCCGTTCACCATGGGAGAGGCAGTCACTCCTCTCCGCCACCCCCCGTTTAGCTTTTTTACAATGTCAGATGTCTTCAAGCGACGAACGTGCAGGCGGTTCAGAAATTGTCTTTTCAAAAATAACGACCTATACGCACGAATAATCGTTTTATTTTTTCGTTTGTATTTCCCTCACCATCTCCTTCAGTTAGAAACCAACCCCTTCTATTTAAAAAAAGAAAAAAAGAAAAACCCTTTTTTATAAAAAAAAAAAAAAAAAAAAAAAACCCTAAGGAGACGAGACTCAACTTCACATTCGGAAACACCGGTAAGTTTCTTTTATTTATTTTAAAAAACATGAAGCAAATGGACTACATTTTTTAAATATTCACAACACTTTCACTCCAGGGATTTGTTGGCGTGTTATGGAGCATGTTGTCAACACGAGGTAGTGAAAAATGTCCAGAGAAGTCACATTTGGCCAGCAAGCTTTCTCCGTCAAAAAAAAATCACCCTTGGTAAGGACGTAATTAGGATCAATCCCACCACACAGAGACACCTTCTGCCTGTATCGTTGTTTTTGATCTTCCGGTAAATCGTGAAAATACTGCGTAAATGACATCAGGTTGATAAGCTCTACCGTGTAACTCACGAGTGTACCTTGTGAACCGGCGGACACCCAAGATGGCGCCCGAAGAAAAAACTCCCATGATGCATTACGATGTGCAAGCGACCTATAAGAGAGCTTCACACTATTTTACATGCACGCACACACATACACGATAGCGGGGGATGTGTGCGCTTCCTGTGACACGACTCGAGTGAGAGGTATCAGGAAGGTGGGGGCGCGCTTCCTGCACGACTCGAATGAGAGCCACGACTTCAGGGGGGTGAGGGGAGGGGGCCGGGGGACCTGTAACACGACTCGAGTGAGAGCTGTCAGTTTGACGAAAACTTTTTGACAGGACGATAACGACTAACCACGATTTTGATTAGCAGACACGACATTATCCCCCGTTCCTGTCACGATCTTGATTAGCGGATGGGGTCACGACATTATCTACCGGAAACACACGTACACGGGGAGGGAGGCGGTGGGCTGGGGTGCAGGAGGGGGGTGAGGGGAGGGGTGCGGGGGACCTGTCAAATTTTGACAGATGCTGCCCCGGCTTCTGATTGGTTAAGGGGCGGGGATTAATTCAAAATAACGGCTTCTGATTGGATGGGGGGCGGGGTACCTGTCAATTTTTGACAGGTGCTGTCCCCCCGCTTCTGATTGGTTAGGGGGCGGGAAGGGGCGGGGCGGGGCGGGGCGTAATTCAAAATAACGACTTCTAATTGGTTGAGAAGGCGGAAGGGGGCGGGGCTTAGTTCAAAATAACGGCTTCTGATTGGATGGGGGCGGGAAGGGGCGGGGCTTAATTCAAAATAACGCCTTCTGATTGGTCATCCATCAAATTTTGACAGGTGCTGGCCACTATACTTTTTTTAATATGTGCCCATCCCTACTCATATGCCAAAATCTCTGAAATTATTAGAACAACAGTCACAATATATTTTGGTCCTCTATATTCACGTCGCCGTTGCCTGACGGGTTGGACGGATGCGTGCGCGCTCCATGCAACCGCAGCGCTGCAGCGGGGCGCTTTTTTTTTTTTCTTCCCCCCTCGAGATGCACCTGTCTGGCCCCATCCCATGAAATATCCAGGGGATAAATAAATAAATACATAAACGAATAAATAAACAAATGTATACATAAATAAAAAGAGCTATAATGTGCTGTTCAGTGTGTGATTGACGTTTCGCTCCCTCTCGCTATTGGTCAATGCTGTGGAACCAAACGGACGACGACGTAGGTATGTCACATTATGCGTCAAGACGAGCAAAAATTCTAACATGCTAGACTTTCGTCGTGATGGTCGTGAACCGACCGGACAACAGGCGACCAGTCGTTGAACGTGTCACACTACACGGGCGACGCTACGTCAAGACAACCCAAAATAGTATACCACTTGCCCCGTTTGTACACGTCGGTCGGGCTAAAATTGGGCTGTTTTCGTGTAGTCTGACATCGGCATAAGACAGGAGTTCGCCCTGGTAATTATTTAGGAGTTCGTTAAACAGCCAATAGTGTTTTTTGCTCATAATGTCATCACTGTTTAACCATAGACAAACAAATATGGACACTTTGAGTGTTTTTGTGTGAATGTTGATTAAATAGTGAAATAATGTTTAGAGACGTCATTTGGATGTGACTGATTCTCACTATATTTTCACCAATTTGAATTTTTACAACAAACTAACAAATTATCGCTTTAAAAAGAAGACATTTATAAGACATTCATATTTAGCGCATTTGAGTTAGCATGTTATTGTGGACTAAAGTCTTTGTCTTTGTCTTTTTGGTTCAATGATCCATTTGAGGGAAAAGACTGTACCAGCAGAATTCCTCAAAAAGCACAATGATTCTAAGTGACCCAAAACACCAAAAACAGGAAATCGCTAATTAATGGTCTTGGTCTTTCCCTTGGAAAGCGCTTTCCCACCTATCATGGCACTCACAGCACTTCACACTGGCTTGTATTTCACCTATTGATGACATTCAGCTTAGCACTAAAATGTTATGTGTTCTTACTGTCCCATTTCATAGAAATAGCACAGCACTATAGGTCACTTTAGTTTTTGTGTAAACCTTCTAACAGTGCGTTTCACTTTCAAACAAATTGCACATAATCGTAATTAATAGCACCACTGAAATGTTATTGTCACAGGATTTTCATTTGAAGACAAAGAAGTACAAGTCAAGCACTTTGGAATGTCCATAGCTGAAGACCCCATACACTCCGAGTTCACTGTAAGGATACCAAAAACAATTTCTTGCCATATTAATGCCATTATATCTTCACTTTTAATTTGTAAATAAATATAAAAGCTCACGTTTTGTCTTTCTAAACAATTGTGTTTTTGTTTCCTGCACCTTTCCCTGTATTTATTTATTTATTTTTTAAGGGGGTTATCGTTCACTTTTTATTTTGTGGCTTGTCAGAACTCGTCTTTTTCTTTGAATAATGAAATTAAAGTTAACAGAATATCCTGTATCTCCTTTTGGTTTCTGCAAATAATCCAGCACACAGACATCACTTTAGGCTTCATGTTTCTTTACATTGATAAGAAGTGTGTACCAAATGTTCTCTTGCTCTAATTATAATCTAATCACAAACTTTATGATGATAATGATGATGATGATGATGACGATATTTTGGATGTAACGTTTGCCACCCATGTTCTCATGAAGGTTTGCAGCCCTTATATCACTCACGAATGTTATGAGAACTCCTACCTGAACAGTGTGTGCTACAAGATGACAGAGGATCTTCAGGAGCTCACCTCTTTCAAACCACTTTTTCAAGGTAAAACACATTCATTCAAAGCTGAAGTCATTTTGGCCAGAGGGTGATTCTTCCAATGCAGTGGCCAATTATTATATTTTCCTCGTAGAATGCAGAAAGAAGACTGTAGATCTCGTCTTCCTTTTTGATGGGTCAGGGAGCATGAGTGAAGATGACTTTGAAAAAAATAAAGATTTCATACTGGATATAATGAACAGCCTCAAAAACACATCAATCAAGGTCAGTGGCACATCGACGGAGTTGTGACTTTACAATGGAAGCTTCAAAGACAAACATAAACTGTGACCCCAGTAGTCACCATTAAAGTTGTCCCAATTTCAAAACAAATTGAAACTCTGGTTAAATTGGTTAATCTATTCTGGATTCCAGCTGTCACCATCATAAATTTTGGATTAATTGTACAGGTAGGCAAATTATTGTAAATTCAAAGAGGTGTTTTTAAATACATTACACACCTTGGAATAACTCAGACCGTGGCAGTGACATATTCGAAGACACCACTGCCAGTCCCTTGCGTTCTGAATCATCTCAGCCCACGAGCCAGCTAGCGGCTAGCACCAAGACTGTGTCTGATTGTCTACCCTTAACACATTAACAATAAAGGCCCAGTCTGCCGGTTAAGACAAAATCACCACCTGACATGAAGAGAAGCCCAGATCTGTAAATTGAGAAGTAATTTGTTTATTTGTTGTTTGTTTAAATCCTGTATTTAAAAAGTGCATTTTCCTGAGTGAAACCGGCAGACTGGGCCTTTAACAACTAATACAAAGAAAAGCTAACCACTGTATAATAAAAAAAAAAAGTATTTCACAAAAGTGAAAACGGGGCGGCACAGTGGTTGACTGGTTAGCACGTTTGCCTCCCAGTGCTGAGGATGCAAGATCGAGTCCAGGCTTCGGCCTTCCTGGGTGGAATCCAAAGACCTGCATCTCAGGTTCATTGGGCGCCCTGAATTGTCTCTAGGTGTGCTTGTGAGTGTGGATAGTTGTTCGTCTCTGTGTGCCCTATAATTGGCTGGCAACCAGTTCAGGGTGTACCCCACCTACTGCCCTAAGCCAGCTGGGATAGGCTCCAGCACCCCCATGACCCTTGTGAGGACTAAACAGTTAAGAAAAATGGACAAAAGTGAAAACACTCCTTCCATTTTATAATTGAGACTTTGCTACACTAAAGGAGACAGTGAAGTTTACTGTCTCCTCAAAATAATGCAATTGAACACATCCATTAATGTCTCAACATCTTGCAGCAAAAGTGAGTACTCCCCTACGTGTGAATGTCCAAATTGGGACGAACTATTCATTTTCCCTCCCTCGTGTTGTGATTCATTACACTGTCTCAAATGTGAATAGGGAGCATGTTAGATTCGTTTATTTGTTTTCTTTTGAGAGAGGGGAAGGGCTCACATTCTTAATTGCTGGCTTGCGAATAACCCATTGAAATACATTTGACAAAATGTGTATTTAGATCCCTGCTTTTGTTCCGTCCTTGTTGGGTTCATGTCAATGTCCTTGTCACGTCGTGTTCCACATGTATTTGTTTGTTACTTTGACTCATGTTCTTGGACTTTGTTTATTTGTTGTTGTGGTGATTTTTTGAGTACCTTGTTTGCCTTTTTGTTTTTGTTAAATTGAATTACTGCTTCCCCACGCTTGGGTCGTCAACCCCAGCTAAAACTTGACAGTACTGTATAAGAAAGACACCACCTGTGTCTGCAAATTGAGGACCTCTGCTTTACATGCTATAAATAAAGATTTCTTGACTTGACTTGACTTGCTCAGGTCTTAGGACACCATGATGGTGTTTTGAGCACAAACTTCTATTTGACTTTAGAAGCATCTTTGTCCAAGATGATGGTTCAAGATTTTGGATACACTCAGAAATTGTTTGACTTTAGGTTCTGCTATATGTTTAACAAACACTCACTGTGTGTTTTTTCAGTTTGCAGCAGTTCAGTTTTCCTCATTTCCCAGAACAGTCTTTGATTTTCTTGACTATCAAAAAGGCAGTGCACGCCAAAAACTTAGAGAAGAGCGTCATATGGAGGACCTCACCAACACCCACGAAGCCCTTCAATTTGTGTTGTAAGTTATATGAAGACATTCATTACAATTTTCGTTTTTTTGGTGAAAAGGCAGGGTTATACTATTAGATTTTCTGTACCTTGCGACTGTACTGTTGAGTAGAATACGATAAATCAATCTCAATCACAATCACATTGTCTGCCACACAGACACAAGCTAGTACACTGGTGTCGCACAGCGCACCTGGGTCATCATTTATAAAACTGTACGCGAGAACCTTCATATTAAAGTACGTACGAATAAAACCCAAACTTCACGTAGGCCGATGCAGAAAAAAACTGAGATTTATAAAACCATGTGTACACACCCTTATGCACACCTGCAAGCAATTTCCCTTTATAAATACAGGGAGTCCTCGAGTTACGTCGTACGCGACCTACGGCGCCAGTGCCTCGTCCGTAGCACATTCTTTTCCCTTAATTTCCCACAATAATCCCGCCATTTTTTAAAGTTATATAAAGTTGTGTTGTTATTACCTCCAGCAACAGATGTCCATCGAGCAGGTCACATTTCCGCCTTTAATTAAGTTTCCATTAGTTACGCTTTGCTGTCCGTCAGCAATGACTGTCCATGCGGAAACACGAAATAATTGTTCCGGCTCTTCCGGGTCACGCAAAGATGTTTTTTGATAATTACTGTGCAAAGTAGTTTGATGTAAATATCGACTCTATTGGTGAAATATGACTTAAATCGAAATTCGTGTTACATGGCCAGCGTAGGAACGTAACTCGTCCGTAACTCGTCTGTTGCTAACTCGCCCTAATGCTGCATTCAAGGATGGTCGGAAGTCGGACTTTTCCGAGTTCAAACCAGGAAGTGTGTACGGGAACGCCCCCTTGAACTCAGAAATTCCACTTGCACTCGGAAAAAAAAGAAGGACCCCGACTTCACCGACGGACTACAAGTGACGTCATTCTACAATGGTTTCTCCTTTGGACCGTGAATGGTAAAACACAATTTACTCGAGTATAAAACTAGATAGCTTTCTTCATTCATAAATATTCAACATAACTTCACGTAACGCAACGTACGTGACAGTATGCCGCTATCTCCCTGCATGAAATTATACGGTGGACTACTGAACTGTATGGAATGCTTATGAAATAAACAAATGAAAAACAATAAATGAAGCAATATT